>NW_019416709.1:228581-266423 GCF_000390285.2 Anoplophora glabripennis | reverse complement strand
ATTATGAATTTGAAAAATATGTAATTAAAGTATCCAAAGATTCACATCGTCCAAATAATCATACGTATTAAAAATAATTTAGGTACTTACCAAAAAGCAAATTCAGTAATTTTTAAACGCGCAAGTACAAAATAAACTACAACATATGCTCAAAATGTCCACCACCATTTTCGATGCACGCACGACACCTTCGAATCCAATTTGCGCGCATTCGCTGGAAAACGCCTTAATAGAAGAAAATAGTGACACGCAAAAAACACTCAGACACGGTCCAATTCAAGATACCAACTGAACTGCGTATTGCTGGACAGTATTACCTCGTGTTATCCGCCGCGCCCTTGTCACATTGCTCGATATGAATTTTATCGAATTTTGAATTTATTACAAAACTAATTATTTTTTAGAATTAAGCGTAAAGAAGTTCATAAAAGGTTGAGTTTAGGACCTATGTCATATAAGATTTTTTTGTTTATTTTAATGTATTCTATCGTCTGTAAAAATTAAGGCAGTAAAACTTCCAATACCCTGTATATACCTGCTTTTCAGTGTTTCAGATTCGCTCGTCTTGATATCTCATACGATCAGCAAAGTTTAATATAAAATTCAACCCCTTTCGTTGAGTGATTCAAGACCAAAATGGAATGTCAAACGTCCCACATATCCACGACAAACATAATCTCTTACATAATGAAATCAGGAATATATGCCACTTATAACGATATGAAGTCGACAGTTGAAATATAAGCTCAAATAGAGCTTTGTTTATTACTCCTACTTGATGGATTTTCCGTTTGCTGCCAGAAACTAATAATGTAGGTATGTGTTCGAAATAGTGGTGTAAAATTTTAAGTAAATCGGAGTGTTGTTGTGAGTTTTACGAGTCTAACAAGTAGCTGAAAGACTGCAAATTGTCGCGACAAATCATAGAGTTTAATAAACAATTAATTACTTGTTTTACATATAGGTAGCTAACTTAAGTAAGGTAAATACATTTATAAAATAAATAGACTTTATTACGAGTTCCTTCTGATAAAAGGATTGAGATAAAATCTGAATTTCGTCCTCTTTGGGGTGAACGTTTCAATTAATATTTAAAACTCATCTTGTAATACAGTTGAGCGAAGGAACATTAATCGAAGAAGCCTTAAGTTATTTTTCATCATCTTAAAATTGAATCCATCAAACTGAAAGTTACGTACTTTTCACCGAGCCCATGCCTAACAAAATTTGTTGAGTCATTTGAGAAAAAGCTGGACTATTTATTTTGTTTTTCCACAAATTATATTTTATATGTAATTAATTTTATATAATCATTTCATTTATTGTAACTGGAGGAATATATTTTTAAAATAATCTATTTCCATTATAAAAAAGTTTTGTTTCCTTCAATTTATTAAAAACGTGACAAAGTAATTATTTAAGAACATGTACAGAATCTGCTGTTTTTTCCATAAATTTTCCAAACAAATTAAAATAATCCTCATAAGTGTAACTTAAACGATTCCCAGACATTTTTATTTAAATTTTCGGCAAAAACTATTCCGACACAACAATAATTTGACAACTAACTTGACAAATGTCACGTTATTTCAATTGTTTTTGGAGTGTTTCTGGTCATAGCCAATTTGGCAACAGGTCTGATAAGAGGATAACTGTCCAGAAAATAGAAAATTGGCTCTAAAAGAAGTAACGGCAACCCTAACAATGATTATTTCAATCTGCATACGACAGAGTAAAAAAATATAGGGTGTTCCATTTAAGTTAACAAAGTTACAGCTGTTTGAAATTATCAAAATGTAACATTAAAAATGGGACACGTAGTATTAAATTTGTTAGTAGGTATACCATAATATAATGTTACCTATGCCCTTTACAGGTACCAAAAATTCACTTGACATCACGCTCCTGAAAAGAGTTACTAGCATCTCCGCGGATCCTTGCATATGTCAATTTTTTTTTAACATTAATATCTCAAAATCTATAACTCCTAGGTATAGGGAATATTGAATAAAGTGACCCTCAAATTTTACGTAGAATACGAAAATGCAATAATATATAGGGTGTCCGATTTAAAATAACGAAGTTGGTGTCGAAGTGTCAGATAGTCCTAGATAGTTTAGTTGTGTTCGCCCCAGGGACATTGCCATGTTGCCAAATTTTCAAATTTTTCGAAGTAGTACTTTCCTAGATATCAATCGACGCAGTTCCCGGTGGGATACCCTGTATATGTAAACTTATGCACACATCATTTTACGTTCCTATCTAGAAAAAAATGGTAGAGGTCTTTTAATATCTCATGAGCCGCGAAATGCGCGAAAGGCGTGGCGTATCCCCATAATTCTTCTAATAAACACGTTGTGAAAACATTGAGCCAGAACTAGACCATATGCATCATTACAAGTAGAAATGAACTAAGGCGCTCGGGCATCAATAAAGTCAACTGGCGATCGTTCGTTATATATATNTCACCGAGCCCATGCCTAACAAAATTTGTTGAGTCATTTGAGAAAAAGCTGGACTATTTATTTTGTTTTTCCACAAATTATATTTTATATGTAATTAATTTTATATAATCATTTCATTTATTGCACGTGGAGGAAGAAATTTTTAAAATAATCTATCTTTATTATAAAAAAGTTTTGTTTCCCTCAATTTATCAAAAATGTGACAAAGTAATTTTAAGAACGTAATGAATCTGCTGGTTTCTTCCATAAATTTTCCAAACAAATTAAAATAATCCTCATAAATATAATTTAAACGATTCCCAGGCATTTTTATTTAAATTTTAGGCAAAAACTATTCCGGCACAACAATAATTTGACAACCAACTTGACAAATGTCATGTTATTTCAATTGTTTTTGGAGTGTTTTCTAGTCATGGCCAATTTAACAACAGGTCTGACACGAGAATAACTGTCCAGAAAATAGAAAATTGGCTCTAAAAGTAGTAACGGCAATCCTAACAATGATTACATGGCTTGAAAGGAAATTTCAATCTGCATTCGAGAGAGTAAAAAAATATAGGGTGTTCTATTTAAGTTAACAAAGTTATAGCTGTTTGAAGTTATCAAAATGTAACCATAAAAATGGGACACCTAGTATTAAATATTATAATTTGTTAGTACACCATAATGTGTTACCTTTGCCCTTTACAGGTACCAAAAATCCAGTTGACATCACGCTCCTGAAAAGAGTTACTAGCATCTCCGCGGACCCTTGCATCTGTCAAATTTTTTCTTTAAAAATTAATATATCAAAATCTATAACTCTTAGGTATAGGGAGGGACTATTTAATAAAGTGACCCGTAGAAGACGAAAATATAATAATATATAGAGTGTCCCATTTAAAATAACGAAGTTGGTGTCAACTTCCGGTATAACCGGAAGCGCTGGAGTTCTAGATATTTTAGCTGTGTTGGCCCAAGGGACATTGCCATGTTGCCAAACTTATCACACACACATCATTTTACGTTCCTATCTAGAAAAAAATGGTAAAGATCAATTAATAAAAAATAGCGACAAAATATGTAAGAATAAGCTGGCCTTATATACCGATTTAAATCTGCATATTTTAAGTACACTGAAATAGAAAAAGGGAATCCTTGTGTAAAATGGAACCGAATGAAATGAAATGAATGAATGAAAATCGCATCACTAATTCATTCATGAGTTCCATAAATATTGGAAATAGATCGTTGGAGCGAATTTCTTGGTTGCAGTTTTTTTTATGATGTCCAACAACTTATTTCTGCTTCTAAGAAATGAATTTTTAAAAACACATTTGTGTTTCTGCATTCGGTCGAAAATTCTTTCGTACGCATACCTCTTTTTAATATTCAGCAGTAATTGTAGTTTTATAATCGGATAGATTTCCTCGACTCAATTAAAACTGCCTCGAGAGGTATACCATAACTGAATAAAAATCCAGTAATTGACTGTTTAACGTATATAAATTTTTTAGTCACAATTTAGAACAGCATCTTGAGAAATATACAGGGTGAGTCAATAATGGTCAAAGTACAGCCATTGAGCCCAATATACATTAGTCAATTGTTGTTCCTTTTCGTTCGACAGAGTGTTAAAGTTAAAAATATATTTTCGATTTTTTGCTATATTTTAATTATTTATGGACCGATTGTTTTCAAAATTTGTAGCTTTACGTTTTTTGAGGTGGCAAATACGAATATGCAAACAGTGTTGGGGTTACGTCCAGGGGCGCTAGTTATACTGTCCCATCAATGTACTAATATGTCTAACATTTTGTATTTTACAATTTTGAATATTTTGTATAGAAATTATTGAACTATGTTCAATTCTAAATAAAAAAGGTATACTTGTCGATAAATCGATAAACTCAAACGTTTTCGAGATACAGACGTTTTAAGTTTTTGAGATTCGGCGGGAATTAAATTAGGTAAATAATTATTTTTTCCAAAGTAGTTGGCAATAAATTCACAGCACATTATACCTCAGAATTAAGAGAATATCTCAATAGAAATTTGGATTGGACACTGTAGCAAAGTACGTAGCCCTGATTTAAATCGAAACTCAACAGGCAACTAAAACCCGTATACCCGACTGACTGACAACACACGCAAGCATGCGGCATCGGTTTCCCATGCGGTGACGTCACACCCGTCGGTTCAGGCCGCCAGTTTATGATTTTTTTTGGATGACTTGTAGGCGACATAAAATTCTAGTTTTTTGCAGAGAACCTTAAAATTGTAATATTTTTCCATTAAGCAAATAAAAAAAATCTGAATTAACCCATTAAATATTACTTAGGACATGATTGTAGTCCATAGAATAGTTTGGTTCCCGCAATATCAGCATCTAGGAGTCTTGTGTGTGGGGTTAGATATCTTCTGCTACCCACTTATATTTCTGGTATCGAAGAACAATTCATTTAAATTAGCTTAATGCCGTGAAAATTAGTAAAAAAAAGCGAGTTAATAAAATATATGTTCTTTAAAAATATCAAAATTTCTTCAAAAGAATTATAGCGATTAAATATTTAAATTTTTGTTAATTAGAGTTCAAACCTAACAATAAATACTAGTATTTAAGCAGTTTAATAAATTGTTGCTTGTTTTTGTGACAATTTTACTTTCCATGCGAGTTGAGCGATCATTTTCCACTCGGGAGGAAAGTAATATTCAACAGAAGTTAACTTTTAATTTACAAAACTCTTAGCAATGATGTTACAGCATATATACAGGGTGTGGCGTGTATAATATATAAACACTAAACTACAGCTTCCTAACGATATTTGCAATAGAAAAGTCTTATACGAAAAAGTTCTATTTTTTGCCTTTTTTTTCGTAAATTAAAGTTCATTTATGGATTAAAATATTTTCTCTGGAACGGTCCTGTCCGTGTACTGTACGACGAGTTACGTGCTGTAGACCAGCTGCGTAAACAAATCGTCGTTGAAAGATAGAAAGATACTTCTTAATTTTTGGGTAATTTTTCAATGCAAAAAAACTGATATTTTCTTATTATAATAATTAATAGTAATTACTATCTTAAATGCATTGTTGTTACTGCAAAAGTTCGCAAACAAAACCACATCCGTAAGCATCTGCAGTTGCCAACTGCGTACACTAAACAAACTCCATTCAAATATGGAACAAAATGAAATAACACTTACCATTTCTAGAGGAAATGTTGAAATTGATCCCCATTAGCGCGGACACAGGCATGTATGGCACCAGCGCACCCAATTTTGGCGAATATTTTCCCAAATTCCAGATATTGCCCTAATTGTGTCACCAGCTTCAGGTATACGGTTTCGCAATTCTACCACCGCACCGTAGCAATTGGAGTATTGTAAAACAATGACTTCAAGTGACTCTAAAGATAAAAGTCCATTGGAGTTAGATCGGGTGACCGAGGTGGCCACGGCACAGGACCAAAGCGTCCAATCCATCGCTGAGGAAACATTTATTTAAAAGTGTCGTTACTTCTTGAGTACTGTGTGGAGGAAACCCATCTTGAAGATAAAATATGCGTGCCCGAACTTGTAATGCCACATCGTCCAATAATTCAGGCAACCCGTCCTCAAAAAAGTCAGCATATGTTGGTCTATTTAGACGTCCTTCTAAGAAATAGGGACCCACGTCGCCTATTATGCCAGCTCAAACATTTACCGAGAACCGATGTTGAAAATGGGTTTCCCTAATTGCGTGAGGATTTTCATCGGCCAATATATGCATATTATGGAAATTAACTTCATCACGGGTAAATGTCGCCTCATCCGTTACACAAATATAAGCAGGAAAGTCTACTTGATTGGCACATTGCCGTAAAAACCATCTGCAAAAACAAATTCGTTGACAACAATCCGGGGGTAAAATCTGTTGAACTGGTTGCAGATGATAGGGGTGTAACAGCTGGCGCCTTAAGAAGCGATGTACGGTACGGGATGAGGTTCCTACTTGGTATGCGAGTCGTCGAGTACTAATTGTTGGGTTTTTGTCAAGATTTTACAACACTGCATCTTCAACATTAAGGTTCACTTGCTAACCATGTCCTTTTCATCGAGGAATAACACTTCTCGAATCTCGCAGCCGCTGAACGTACTGTAGGATTGTATTTGCACATGGAGGATGACGTTGTGGCCATCGTTCCCAGTACAACCTATCGCCGCGAGCGCATTTTCTCCGGCTGCACCATACACTAACACCATATCGACACGTTCGGAAATAGTAAATTCATTGTTTTCTAGGTTGATTGTAAAACTAGTTTGTGCACAAACTAAAAAATTAAGCAAAGTAAGAAATAATAATCTCGTTTTTAATGTAATCGGCACGCTATTCTTATTTTTTACTACTTTATAAAAATAACACTGTCACTATCGTGAAATTACAAAATAATAACTTTTGTCTGGAATCTTTCACTTTTTAACACTGATGGGTTGATTAGAGAATATAAGAGAATAATGAATTCAATACAAATACAAAATCAGTTGACTGCACAAATTTTTTGACAATGTAACCTAACCTTCTTTTTATATTACTAGTATTAGATTATACCGACTTAAATTATATGGTTGCATCTCGGGTCGCATAAAAGCACTTCCAAAGTTTTTAATAAATAACACAGGGTCTGCCTTCATTTGCGTTGAATAAATGAACTTTAATTTACAAAAAAAAAACGCGAATATAGAACTTTTTCGTATAAGAGTTTTCTATTACAAATATCGTCAACTTCTCTGTGACCCATTTGGCAAAAATATATGAAATTAATAAAGATTCATTCTGTTCAACATAAAACTACTTGTATCCATTACTGTGCCTTAAGGAAACAAATCGCGTTGACCCTATTCGCCAAAAAGTTTTTTGCGGCGACATATAGTGGGCTATATCTGTCAAATTACATAACTCTCATGAATAGTGGCGAATAAAGTAAGTGGAACACTACTTTTTACTCCGTTTCCTGAAAATCAGGTCCATAAAAACACACCCTAATAATCTTGGCCTACTTCGCGGCCCAAATATAGAAATAGGGCCACTAAAAAGTGCCACATTACAATACCGAAACCGTGAAAATACCGTCCAGTGGCATGTCATAAATAAAACAGGCCTATGCAAAATGCATTTTCCGTCACGTGACGGCATTAACATTGAACCTTGACCCAATCGGAGGGTAAGGATGATTGCGCACGGCGTTGTCTACACCGTCCTCGTGCGCCGCGACGCTAGCGTCAAATCGTGCATTGTTAGGCCAGTTTAACTGTTGCTGACCGCCGAACTTGCTAGCGCGCTCTGGGATGTTTCGCGCGTGAAGACTTTTGAAAGTTGTGCTTTGCGAAAAATTAACGTAGTTGTTTTAATTGCACTGTACTTGCTGAGCCGTGGTTAAGTGTGCTTGTTAATTATAGTTCTAATCTATTGTGGCGAGGCTGGATACGTTTTTTTGATAAATGCAGGTGATAAATTTTTGTTTAATAATTAAATGTTAAGTTTAATTACGAAGCTCTCAAATATTTATTACTGTTTTGTCTTTATAGTTAAATTATATTACAAATGGCTTTGAAATTTCAATACACGGTTATACAAAGGGTTATACCAAGTACCTATCAAGGTTAAATGGTTTGCGAACTTTCTATTCATTTGATTTAAGACATTGTTATCTATAAACGAAGTTAGTATATTAAGTATACAGTATATACTGTATGTATTGTTATACAGAGTGTTTGTAAATAAGTGCGAAATATTTTAGGGGGTAGTTGCCGAGGTTATTTTGTGAGAAAAAGTTCATAGAAACGAAGGTCGAAATGCCTCGTTTCCGAGATAGAGTGTTTAAATTTTAATTTTTTAGTTATTTTTATTAATAATCAAGAGAAATTCGCACAACTTGCAGTAAAATATGTTTTATTTTTCTCCTCAAAAACGGTGCATCCTACGAAAATAATTTAATTCAGAATTGATGGTGGATTTTAAAAAAATATCGAAAACGGAAAAAAAAGTCAGTAGAGTACCATTTTTTTTATTAGAAAAGGTTGTGTCATTATCGCACGAACGCCACTGGTGCAAGTAGAAATATTCGGATCACCTTAAAAAAATGCACATTTATCCCTTCAAAGCGTTTTTCAAATTTCCAGTCAATATATTTAAAACTTTTTGAAATTAATAAAAATACGTAAATAAAAAATTAAAATTTAAACTCTCTGTGTCTTGGAAACGAAGCATATTTCGACCTACGTTTATATGAACTTGTTTTCTGGAAATAACTTCAGCAACCACCTCCTAAAATATTTTGCATTTATTTACAAACACCCTGTTGATTTTTTGGAAACTGCGATCCTGTTCATTTAGAACTCACAAAAACATTAAACACCAATTAGTCCAGGAAAATTAGACGAAAATAGGGCCGCACCTCGGAATCGCATAAAAAAGGTTCGATTTTGATGGGACAAAGTGCGTTCACTTCGTAGTTGCATGTACATCAAAGTCTACAACGTCTCATGCGGCGCTAATTTGTTTGTTTATTTATAAATAATCAATTATTATTAACAAATAATCGTATTTCGGATATTACGTGGGGTGGAAACGGCCAATCTTGATGCGGTAAAGCTCATTCTTCTTCTTATTAGTTGTACTTTAACTGTAAAGGACCCCCACCCATCTTCATTTGTTTATCGGTTTTTATTTGATTGCTATAAACAAATTAGACGTGATATCTGCGGTCGGGAGTAGGACTAGCCGATTTGGACGGGATGAACGTGGTTTTATATAGAAAGTTCAAGACCCTAATGCAGGAAGTGAATTCTCAAAAAGCTGAAGACCATATAGAACATGAATCATTATGAATAAATGTTATCCACTTCTCTTTGATTAAAAATTATCCATTCTAAGTCTTAGTTACAGATTGCACGTGTAATTTTTTTATAATGATTAATTAGTAAAAAGAAACAAATGAAGATCATTCGGACCTTAACGGTTTTGGAATATCCCGGATGATGATCAAAGTGACTTATTCCATAAAAATCAGACTTTTCTCGTCCAGCTCACAGATAACAGCCCGAATTTGTATATACTAATTCATTGAAGATCAATGAACAAATGAAAATCAGTCTGCCCTTAGTGGCCCTTAGTGGTTCTGGATCACCTTGTAATCCAAGTACGAGAAGAGCGTCGATTACCGCGTGAAAATCCCCCTCTCCCAGTCCGATTGCCTAATTTGCTCTTAATGATCGAATAAAAATCAATAAACAAATGAAGATCGGTGGGAGTCTCCCAAAGTTAAGGTACAACTAATCAGAAGAAGAATGGGCTCTACCGCATCAAAATTGGCCTTTTCCAACCCACGTAATATCCGAAATACGCTAATTTGTTAATAATAATTGATTATTAATAAATAAACAAATTAGCGCCGCATGAGACGTTGTAGACTTTGACCTACATGCAATTACGAAGAGAACGCACTTTGTCTCATCAAAATCGAACCTTCTTTATCCAATTCCGAGGTGAAATGCTAATTTTCCTGGACTAAATCATTCGTCCAATGCTGTTTGAAAATATGACGAAATCTATAACTATCAGATATAAATTTTATAACTGCAAAGTAATAATGATGTAAGTATTGAATTTTCATACAACTTTCAGTTGTGTTACAAGTTTGTGAAAATTCATAACAATATATAATTTTTTTCGTATAGAAACATTGATCTTATTATTATAAAAAAATAACTAAAAAGAAATTTTCTAATGTTTTAAAACGTTGAATTAAAATTTTTACATCTGTCCTATGCACTCATGTACTTCTATTTCTTTACAATTAAGAAGGGATCTGATATTGGGTCGTAATATCCAAAATCCTTATATAAATATTTATCTAACAACTTAAACAGAGAAACTAACAATGCAAACAAAGTAAATTCCAATTTATAGGGTGTTAGTTTTTCGAGCTACATCTTTGGGATCTCGGTTACCTTAAGAAATACAAAATCGTCAAAATTATTGTTATTTACTATTTTCTATTACTAGTTCATAGAAAAATTTTAGTCCTTTTTTTTCTGAAAAGTTTTGACCGTGTTGCCACGACACAGTGATAATAACTGAAATAAATATTTCTCTTGAAAAATTTGTTTAAGAATACGATTTTTAGAAAAATTAGAAAGTGTTATTACCACCACACATCAAAGATTAATGTGAGATTCACCTTCATAATACATGTAAGTACCTATACTACAATAAATCTAATATTCTGGTGTTCTACAATCTTTTTCCTCACTTTCCCATTTGCGTAGGTAAACATTTATTTGTATATGAAAATGAACAGCAGCATTCTTTGATGTGCCATGTGCATATGGCACACAAAAAAGTGGGCTTTATGTAGGTATTTTAACGAGCTGAATCTGAATTTAAAGTCCGTTTACCTCAAACACCCCCAAAATTTTGAGTAATTGGCAAAAAATAGTGAAAAATCACAGAAAATTACGATAGTGAGCGCAAAAAAATGCGAAAAAACATGATCAAGTGATTTTTTTATGTATTTTGATGTGCAGATTTGCAAAAATCGCAAAATAATAGCAAACAATCACCAAAAATAGCGTTCATTTTCGTTTTCCACTCTTTCTGAACGTAGTGATTTTTCCTGTTCTTGTTATCTCATAAACATAAGAAGCAGGGATATTTTGTGAAACCTCACTGCTGGCAAGGATCATGGTTGCAATTTTTAGATCACGGCATACTTTTCTTCCATGTTCCGATTAGTTTATTTTCTCCAACACTATCTGCAAAGGGAAGCACTCTTGATCAAGGTCAGAAAAAATATTTTCGAATTTTTTTGCGCTCCCTGACCCGATTTTTGGAGATGTTTCGCTATTTTTGGTAATTTTTCGTTATTATTTTGCAAAATCTGGGAGGGTGCAGCTTAAAAGACTTCAAATTTGGATTTAGCACATCAAAATACATAAGAAACCCACTTGATCAAGTTCAGAACAAATTTTGTTCGATTTTTTTGCGCTCACTAACAATTTTCGACAATTTTTCACTATTTTTTGCCATTTACTCAATTTTGGGGGTGTTTGAGTTAAACGGACTTTGATTCCGATTCAGCACGTTAAAATATACAGGGTCGGAAAGACCCCATGGTTCATCGGCCGTTACGTGAGAGCGATAAAGAAAGTCATAGAAATCCGTGCGATAGAGAAAGATGGCTATAATGAATGCGTCTAATAGTCACCGCCCATTTCGCCCTCCCACAAATAAGATCCACTTCTTATCTTAAGTTATTGTAACGGATTTATATTCTAATGCACTACATAAGTAAAAAGTGTGACCTGAATTTTTTCCCTAAGGTTCACCATTTTCAAGTTATTCATACAAATACAATCCCCTTGTGGCAGACACTTCAATCATAATATTACAAAAATATTTATGTTTATGCATAAAAGTAAATGCAATTTGTAAGCACATCAGCAAAATTCTTTCCACATCACTTGTGAGGTAGTGTTCCTGGTGTGTTTTAGTTTTCCCTGGAGGCATTATCTTTACAAATAAGAACAATTTAAATCAAAATAATAATAAAAATACATGTATTTTACCAAGCAACAACAACTAAACAAGAAACAAAATTAACGTTAAGTATTTACAGCAATTGTTTAAAATTCGAACTACCCACATCGATACATTTCTGACATTTTCTATTAATGGAACTAATTGAAACTAATATCATGTGGTGGTTTTCTTTTAATTCATTACACCTGTCTTCTATTCGCTGCATTAGTTGTGGTCTAGTATCTATTGGAGTAAACTTTTCAAGTAGGTCACCCCAAACATAGAAGTCCAGGGAGTTTAGATCTGGCGATCTGGCTGGCCAAGACACTGGACCCTCGGCACCATTATGGTTGACATTGGCATTTGGCCTTCTACCTATCCATCATCTCATATAATTTTCGTTAAGCCATTCTTGTATTATTCTCTTAAAATACGCAGGAGCACCATCCACTTGTATCCAGCTATTTTGTCGTAGATTTAATGGAACATCCTCTAATAATTCAAGTAGATGGTTTTCTAGAAAGTTTAGAAATGACTCCGAATTTCATGAGGATTTTCTTGTGACCAAATATCCAGATTGTCAAAATTCACTACCCCTCGCCTTGTGAACGTAGCCTCATCGGTCCAAAGTATTTCTAGTAAGAATTCAAACAACCACTGATACAAATTCAGGCGTCTCTCTGCATCTCCCGGAAGTAAATTTTGCAAATGGTACGGATTTCTGCCATTCCTACGTAGAACTTTTCAAATTTTCGATTTACTCACCCCAAGTTGCCGAGACGCTCTTCGTGTACTTAGCCGAGGATCGTCGTCAAATGCTTTTAAAATTTGATTTCTGTGCCTTTCATTCCTTTGTCGTGATTTTCCAAATATTGTTTTAATCCAAAAAGATGAAAGCGATGAGTGTAAAGAATTTTGTTGATGTGCTTACAAATTGCACTTACTTTTAAGCATAAACATAAATATTTTTGTAATATTATGATTGAAGTGTCTGCCACAAGGGGATTGTATTGGTATGAATAACTTGAGAACGGTGAACTTTAGGGAAAAAATTCAAGTTACCTTTTTTACGTATTTTGTGCATTAGAATATAAATTCGGTACAACAGCTTGTAAAAAATACAGTGGCGTAGGTTTTTTTTATAAAAAAGGGGGTGACCCTGTCCAGTTGTACACCACTGGTTGGACTTTTAGAGCTCATATTTTGGGGAATACAAGGCCTACTATCATATATTATCTGCACTAAATTATATTGAAGTCGGTTGATGCATTCCGGAGATATAAAAAAAAAATTAATTTTTTTTTAACAATTTCAACACCCTGTATCTCTAAAACGAGGCCGTTCCGGACCTATATTTATAAGGCAAACACCTATTATTTTAAAGAGATCTATCTACCCTCGAAGTTTCCTGCATAAAATTCTGACCACCCTGTATAAGGTTAGCAGTGCAATTAAGTGACATCCTGTGTAAATAAATATGTACAATAAAAGTTATGTAAAGGACATAAGTAAGGTACATAAGGGAAAATATACATAAATACCTATCACAGTCACTAATTTTAAGTTTTACCTTTATTATCAACCATCTGCAAATCCTAATTATACCAAACCCTAATTATTATCCTTCTATATTTAGTTAAAAGAATCGACCCTACATACACATACAGATAACACATACAGATTTATTATTATTTATTGTATTCGGAAAAAAATAATTTTCGCCGTTTTCCTGTCCATCATTGGACTACCTAATTTATTGATTACTGAGTACCGCAGATTATGTATGAATCATGCCTAGTATAAAAAGTACCTATAACAATTTTGACATTTTTCAAAAATGAAAAATATTTCGAAAAAAAATTTACTTGCTTGCACCTTCATTACTTTTGAAACTTCTATATATATTCGAAAATGTCTTAATCATTTCTGTTATACTCTGTATATCGTATTCATTAATAAATATTTGGTAGCTAAAAAATATCCAATAGATGTGTTTTTTTAATTAAATTCAGTTTCATTTAAACAACACAGCACATTAACTGGGAGCATAAGCAAATTAAAGAAATAAAATAATATGAAACGGTCCAAGCTAAACTTATAAATTCAAGGTAGTCATAACTAATAGCCAATTTAGCATGGTGGGAAGTAAATTAATAAATTTAGATGAAATATAAACGAAAGATCTTACGCATCACATAATAATTATGAAATAATCGTTAAGCTGACTGTTTAATTTTGTGAGTAAGAAATTAAAACTAGACAAAATTAATAAATATATAATACTTAAAAATTATTTTTTTTTTTTTGTTATAGGAAAATAATTATTTAATGATATTGATTACTTTTAGGCGTAACAAATTATTTACGAAATGCGAAATACACCATTTTCTTATGTATATGCTACATTTTCGTAAACATTTTTTATATTACTGAGCAAATGTTAAATATGCTTATATAGGCACACACATTTTTCAGTCAACATTAATCAATTTATTATGTAGAAAATTATTCTGGTAGTAAATATATAGGTATTATTTTTATAAATCCCATAAATTTTAAAATTTTCTTTCTGGACAGATTAGTAGAACGTTAGAGAAAAATCTTCTTTTAAAATTGAATTTTCTGATTGTCAAGATAGAATTTAATTTAAAAGTGCCAAATGTGGAATAATTTTAACATATAATTTGCCAGCTAAGGGCTAAAACAAGAAGTATTTGAAAAACATTAAATTGCTAAAATCGTATCGATTCTATTGTTATGCATCCAATTTTGATTATCCAAAATGCGGAAAAGGCTTTCAATTGAAAGACTCGGATTATCAAGTCCCTGAAACAAGATGTATTTTTTCTACAAAAATGTAAATAATTCAATTTAAAGTTTCATTGTATTTTGTCAGCTCTGTTTTTACCACTACGTTCTTAGAAATTGTCGACGCCGTTATACTCTTATCTTCTCTTGTCGCAATTTGGCAATGTGCCCTGCTTTACTACGATTTGTACATTTAGTACATACTGCCGTTTTCTTCCATCATTTATATGAACTTTTACAGATGAAACTATGTAAATTCATAATTAAAATTAAAAATCATATAAACTGAACAAAATATGATCGAAAACCTTCGTTCCTCTTCCTGACCCCTTTCTATATAAAAAATATGATTTTTCTAGTTAATTTACTTTTCATTTAAACTAACCAAGTGCAGGTCAGTGAGCTTTATAGAAAAAGCTCAAACTGCAAAATTTACAGCTAAATTGCAGTCTAATTACTGAGACTTTATTTTTGCTTTGATTTATGTTATGTCACATACAAATTTCAGTGGAAAACCGTCTGTATTAGAATTTTTGAAGCATATACTGTTGAACGGATATTCAGTGTTAACATTTTTTGTAAAAGAATTGAGAAATTGACTCTTTTCCTCTGATATAAAATAATGAAAGATGATTTCAGACCTTAAGTAAAATAAACTAGAACCATGAAATGCCTTTATCTTGACGTTTTATGATTTTTTAAAAGTCACAGAGACTCTTATTCTGTTAATATCAATTAAATACTAAATTGATATTAATTTTGTTGGGTTGCTTCTTTCTTACTCGTTTCGTAGCTATGAGAAATTTTTTATATTACCTTGATAGGTAAATCTGTCAAAAATTTATTTGTGAACTATTTTAACCATTATTTCATAAACCATAAGAACAACACCTCCACAAAGTCCCGTCCCACATTTAAATAATTCTTGTTCCCCACAAATAGAAATTTTAATTTCAATAAATTTGTTTCAGCTTTGTGAATTTCTTTTCTTAAGCAGCTTCTATAAAAGTTAAAAGTTGTAATATACGATAATTTTACCTCAGATCGCAATTATATGAAATCAGTATATTACTTAAAATAAATATTTATCAATAACTTCTTTAGACAGTCTTCTAACGTTAAAAGGACACACAAAAATGTGTCAACCATTTTCGTTTTAATGCAACCAGTATTTTCTTCACATTCTTTTGTCTTTCACTTGAAAGTGTACAATACATTATTCGTTGGGTTTAGCCGTGGTTGTAAACAATTCAGTAAATGGAGTTAGAGGGTTTTCAGAAAAGTGTATTATAAATGTATGGCATAACTTCTGTTACCGCCATAAATTGTGGATTTAAAACAAGGGTTGAAAGAAAGTCTGCGGTAAACGGAAAAGAAGAGACAAGATATGTGAACTTATTAATATAGATGACAAAATCTTTAGAAAAAAGAAGTAGATACGAGGTCTGTCCAGAAAATAACCGGACTTTTTGAATTACGCGCTAATGGAGATATTTAGTGTTATGTGGTTGGCAACATTGCGTTGCGCATAGCCTCTGCAACCCTGTAGTCTTGGATTGTTGATATCTCATTTAGTTTTCTTCCTAAAATTACTGGAAGTTCTTCTCACATAAAAATTTTGCTTTTTAATTATATTTCTTTGAAGTACCTATTTTTTCTTATAAATATGCCTTATTATAGCTTTTACCTACTTCACATGCAGAAAAAAGACAATAAAACAAAAGATATATACGAGATCACACATGGATCCGCTGACTATGAATTACGTCTAATGCACAAGTTCTGTAAATAGGGTAAAGGTGCCCCTATTGAACCTGCTCCCAAATTGCACCACTCGGTTTTTAGTCACTTATGTATAAAGTAGTGCCATCTGTATGTTATGTTTTGAACAAGTGCTTAGACTAGAGCTAAGTTCTCTCAAACCGAGATTTGTCTTTACCATTTAAACGTTTTCTCTAACGGTATTGTATTATCTCTTGTTGTGATACAGTTTTTAATTCACTTAGTTAAGGAAACTCAAATGTATTATTGAAGGTAGCCCATTGAAAACGTACCGCAAGGCATTACAGGGTAGTAAAGAATTTTTCGGCAAAATCCAAAAACAGGTCAAATTTGTTTCTGAGCCCCCTCGCTCAATGTGCGCAATTACCTAAATGAGACGTTTCCAGGACGCTGGATAGGACGAAGAGGTGCAATTGAGTGGCCCCCTCGGTCACCCGACTTAAATCCTTTAGATTTCTCTGGGGGCACATTAAAAGCAAAATTTACAGCACTCCACCTGATACCTTGGAAGATCTGCGAGGACGAATCATTAATGTATGTCGTGAAGTAACACCGCAAGTGCTCCAGAATGTTCGACAACGGTTTGAAGACAACCTGTATCATTGTATGCAAGTTGGCGGACAACATTTTCAGCATTTACTTGACTAATACCGTAAGTTTTGAAGTAAAATTAAATCGATTTTGGCATTTCTCGTCAAAAATATTGTTCGTATTTTCAAAGCTGCATATTTTCTAAAATAATGGATCGATTTTCAAAAAGTAAGAATCGATGTATAGAGAATTAAAAGCCCTTTCTAATGACCCCCCACTTGACCCCCATTCCCATTTAAAAAAATTTGGGGGATGGCACCCCCACTTAGGGGGTTGAAGATTTTGCTATGCTTTTTGCGCCAAAAGTTGTCCCCCTCAGAAGCAAACTTTACCTGTTTTTGGATTTTGCCGAAAAGTTCATTACTACCCTGTAATGCCTTGCGGTACGTTTTCGATGGGCTACCCTGTATATATTACTGTTAACTGATAATGCAATATACTTTCAGTTTTAAGGTTAAGTATGTAAATTTATAGATTTACAAAGGGCTTTAGATGCATAGATTGTAGGTAGGAAAGGCTTAAACCAATGTAGTAGGATTATGGAATCTCAAAATCAACTTTACTTCGACATATTAGAAACACCAATAAAATCGCTGAGGGTTCGTGC
This sequence comes from Anoplophora glabripennis, assembly GCF_000390285.2. Taxonomy (NCBI): domain Eukaryota; kingdom Metazoa; phylum Arthropoda; class Insecta; order Coleoptera; family Cerambycidae; genus Anoplophora; species Anoplophora glabripennis. The sequence goes on along the minus strand of NW_019416709.1, from coordinate 248,630 downwards.
AATAGAAGAATTACTAGCGGAACATATTTTGCAGTTTTCACCGAGTCGTTTTGGACTTACAATATGTGATGTCAGGAGACCAGCCTTTCAACTAGCCGAAAAAAACAGTATCGAGCATCAGTTTAATAAGGAAAAAGGAATGGTTTTGAGAAAGTAGAAATAACCGGATGAAAGGATTCAATAAGGAAAATGTCTATAAATTCTTCGATCTGTTGGAGAATTTATGTGAAAAACACAACGTAAACGCGACAACTATTTTTAATATGGACGAATCAGGGTGGAATCAACTGGCAAAAAAGTGCCAAAAAGTTGTGGCTGATAAAGGTGCTAGAGCTGTCGGTTCCATTGCAAGTGGTGAGCGTGGAATTAATACTACTTTTATTTGTTGTGTGAGTGCAGCGTTATGTTACGTACCTCATGTGATTCTTTTTAAACGAAAAAGGTATACTGACTAACTCAGTAAAATGGATGCAGCATTTTATCAATGTGGTGAAACCTACAAAAAAGAAAAAGGTCCTTCTCCTTCTCGACGGACATTCTACTCACTGCAAGAACTTAGATGCTCTCTTAATAGCTCGTGAAAATAACATCATTATGCTCCAGTTGCCAGGTCATACTACACATCGCCTACAGCCACCTGATCGCTCATTTTTCAAGCCAATGGAAGTTTGTTACACTCACTCAAGCAATGGAAAGTTGGCTAAGATGTAATGTAGGTCGCACAGTATCACAGTATCAAGTACCATGGTTTCAGAGCGTCATGTATTTCAGGAAGCCGATTTTATGCCTTCTATAGCAATTCAAAATGCTTCAGTAGATACTGGTGAAGAACCTGGTGGAAATAATAACGATAGAACGGTCATAAATCAGGAAGAAAATAACAGCGATGAAGATGACAGTGTATCATTATCTAGGTTATCAGAATGGAATAGAAATTGTTCCACACCACTTCCAACGACGGATCTTGTTGCATCTACAAGTATGGTATCGACTTCATCAGCACTAACTGTAAGTTTAATGGAAATTGCTCCGTTACCAAAATCCCTCGAATGTATATCACTTAAAAAAAAAACAAAAATCCAGAAAGCCACAGAACTTACAACTACTCCATATAAGGACGATCTCGAAAGCAGAATTGCTAATGATAAAGGAAAGAAAAAAATTAAAGTGTCATTTAGAGAAAAAATAGAAAAAAAGAAACCAGGTAAGAGAAAAGAAAAAGAATCGTAGTATTGCATGGAATGTGAAACTGAAAAAGAGGCAAACATGATCCAGTGCTGCGTTGTAAAATCTGGGTTCATTGCAAATGTGTATGTGTCACTCCTGGCAAAAAAAAAGTATTTTTGTTCTACATGTGTGTGGGTTGATATAATATTTATTACCCATTTTATTTTATGAGAGTTTTACCTTTTTTTTATTTATTGCTTTAAAGAGAACTTGTTTTGTGTTACATAATTTATGTTTTATTTTTGTTTATTTTCTATATATTTTGAATATACGTATAATATTTTCTGCGAGTTGTCATGTGTTTCTTGGTTATGTTTTTCTTAAATGGGTATTGGTTCAATTTAAGTGGTTCAAATTTGGCAAGCAGTTGCTCATATTGAACCATTTGCAGCCCTGCAAAAAAAATTTTTAATCAAATATGAATGATCTGTGTTAACTCCCGGCAAAACTGTACACATATTTGTAAAAAATGGTTCAATAAGGGCAACCTTACCCTAATATGCAAGTATATTTTCTTGTACAGGACCGTATGCTTCGATTTTTATCATTGCAATGTTTTGAAGAGTAAAATATGCCACTTTCATTTTTTTGTCTCAATCCAATTGCTAGTAGGTGTTCGGCGTTAAAATTTACTACCAAATTGGAATTTCAAGGTACAATTGCGAACAAAAAAAGGAGTTTCTATTTAAAATTTAAACTTCTTTAAGGAGTAAGCTAATAAAATTCTGTTTTATAAAGCACCTCGCACATGGTTTCATGACCTATAACCAAGACGGCTGATTAAAATCAGATCATCATCAGGTCAGGCGTAACGTTATTGATTAGAATACAAAACTTCTTAAAGATCCTAAGGCAAGTGAGATTGATTTTTATTGAATTTTTTTATTTCTTATTTCTGATGAATACCTAAACAAGATAATATCTCTACCACTCATTCTAATAGCAATAATTAGTCGAAGACTTATGCGGAAAAGGGGGCGACATATTATTATTCGGTATACAATATTTATATTTTATTAAAGGAAATTGTGCCAATATTTAAAAGTTTGACAGAATAATAAAACTATCTGTTCTCTTTTCCAAATTAATCTTACAAATGTGGGTGTGAAGTTTTCTAAGTCCAATAAATTCTACTTGGTTATTCATTCTTCCAGCTCCACGATCTGCTGTCTCCTCCAGAATCTGCTACGTGTGTTGAATAAATCTACGTACGTAATCGGATAACCAAGTGGTATACTTGACACAACAAAGACTATTAAAAAGACATTAAAGCGCAACCGTTCTATAAATCACAATTACTTTTAAAATAACGCCGTTGCGGCACTGCGACGTTGTTAGCTTTGCGGAGAATTTGAACGTATCGGTCGGTACACGTTTTGCCTTATTGTTCCCGACTTAGCATTTTACGTTTATTGGGGAATCGGAACGTGATTTCAATTCCAACTCAATTTATAGTTTGTTGTTTCTAGGAAAGTCGTGAGATACACAAAGCATAATTTCATTAAATTTGTTCGAGAATGGTAATGAAACGAGTACCTGTAAAAGAAAAGTTTTTGCATGTATAAAGTTCTATTGGTGTTTTAACTATTCTTATATCTTCATTAGGCACATTAATTTTAATTGGAAATGGAGTTTGATTAAGAATGGGAAACCTTAATCTAGCACGCACATCCTTGAAGGTGAATAAGTAATTTGATTAGTATGAATTAGATAAAATTTCTGTAGTGGAATTCAATTTGAAAAATTAACGTTTGCTTGTAGTTTAGATCAGAAGAGATATCTATTAAAGAAATTTTTGTAAAATATCAATTTGACACGGACGAAGGGAGACCTTTATTTTGACTTATTTTGTCTTACATTAAGTACAGGGTGTTCATAAGTAATGGGTCACAGAGCATGTCATTTTTATTAACTATTCATCTATTTGGAGTGGGTGTAAGTGTAATTACGAACATTCTACAATAGGAAAAGTTGTGAGATATGCATATTAATACAAAATTAATGGCAAAACTGCAGTTATTTAACACGAGGACAGATTTCATTTTTCATTAATTATGTAGTTCTTTTTTTTTACTTATTTGTCCAAATTATAGCATAACCTTTATTTATTTCATTAAAGAAAATGATTGTATATGGATTATTTAAATGTTTGCATTTTAATATCGAAAACGATTGTAGATATGGTTCTCCAAAAGTTATGACAATAGGGTTGTTTCCATAATTCAGAATTTGGTTCAAATAAGAATTTTTATAAAGTAAATAGTATATAAAACGTAAATATTAATTGGTGTTATATTTACTAAATTGTATGCCCTTTAAAATGATCAAAAATTTTAAAATTTAAAGCCGATTCGATACGCAATCTTATTGGTGATAACGTATTAAAGTAGTTCTAGGACGGGCTAAGTAATGCTGGTTGCGGTAATTCGCCACTGCGACTGTCATATCACATGTTGACATTGTTGACGATGACGCCCATCGATAAGTGTGGTTATATGTTACATTTTACTTGTGCTGTGTAAGTGAAGTTATTAAAACTTTCTTTTTTATTTATCTACAATTGCAATGGCTACAGGAGGATTTGTAAAAGCTTCCAATAATTTCCCAAAAATGGACATTTTTATGGTAATGGAATTCATGAAAAATGATGATCGTTTTAATGCACCTGAGGTTAGAGAAGTAAAATAAATTGAATGTTGTGATTATAATTGGTAAAGAAACTGTGTTCTTTTTATAATTGTATAGGGTATGTTTGCTACGATGGTTTGGTCTTGCTTGTACTCCTACACTACCTAATAGTTGTATAAGGCAAATTTAATTCCATCGTCTGTTCTGGGTGTTTGAAAACTGTTGACTGATCATCTTGCCTAATAGCTTTAGTACTCTTTACAGATTTTAGGTCTATTTGAAATGTAATAAATTCTTGTTTATTTACATTGCTGGTACTTGCTTGAGCTTCATCATCTTGCATAGGTTGCTGACTCTAAAATATTTTTTACTGTATCTTGTCTTTGTCGTTTTATAAATGCAGAATCCTCAGGGGTACTTGTAGCTTTTTTTCCACATTGTTGATCTTCAGAATATGTGGAATCACATCTTGTTTTATTTTGATTTTTCCACCTATTAGTTTGAAACGCACATAGTTTTCTTCTAACTAAACAAGAGCTTTAAGCATCTTGTAAAAATTATTATGAAATTACCTACTTACATTAACGTGATCTTCACAACATAAAAAATTACTCCGTGATTTGGGCATATCTCTTCTAACTGCTTTAAACCACTTTAACTTTATAGAATAGTCCGTTGGTACAGTTATAAAATGTTTATTTGTATCATTTATTGAAGTATTTGTACAAGATGGAACAAAACACCACTTATAAAATGTATTTGTTGCAGCCAAAATATGAAAAAGATCTCGCGCGTGCGTTGACATTGACAATACTACTTTGTTACGTCACGAGTTATGCAACTAATAATACACCACACAAATACGTTTTTGCTGAAAATTTTACGGCTTTAATTTGGAGATTAAATGACGTCCAAAATAGATGAAAAATAATTAAAAAATATATATGATGTTATCATAACTGAGCTCTAGAAGCAGTCTATATAATTTAAAAAATAATTTAAAAAAGTAATAAAACCCCATTCCGTTACACAAGAACATAACAAATTTTTTTTAGAGTAAAGATACTATATGTGGCATCACCTGTAAAAGGTCGAACATGAAATGAAATAAATTTGACACTTCCAAAAACTCTTGGATATCAAATCTGAAACAGATAGGTACACCAGCACCTATAAAAGTTATTAGAAATTTTTGTAATAAAAATCCTTAAACTACGTGTATCTTTTTTAGTATCAATTTATTGAACTAAGGTAAGTTTGGCCAAATCGTAATATTTAAATGTTTGAATTCACTTTTGCTCCATGGCCTCTAGTCTACGAAACACCCTCTATAATATAAAACAAATATACTTATATTAATACCTAATAGAGAATGTATTGAAACTAAAATAATACACTGTTCTTTTGTTAACTTTAACCTGTTTTAGAAAAATATAAGTTCTCTATACGATCCCGTTGCCCAATAATTGTGTTGTGGATTGTATTATTTTCACTAGTGATCGATTAAAAGCGCACCAGCTCTTACACCGTATACTTATACTTATACTTATACTTATACTTATACTTATACTTATACTTATACTTATACTTATACTTATACTTATACTTATACTTATACTTATACTTATACTTATACTTATACTTATACTTATACTTATACTTATACTCTATACAAGGTCTGATCAGAAAATAACTTAACTTTATTTTTTTAAACTTTATTTACGTTATTTCTTTGATAGTTAATCGGCCATTTGCACGCACCAAATCTTTGAACGTCGGAGTCCGCAGTTGAAGTCGAAGGCCTTCCTGGTCGAGAATCATCCTCAATTGACTGACGACTACTTTTAAATCGTGAAATTATTCGAAACACTGTACGATCCAGAGCATCATCTCTGACTATCACTTTTAAATCGTGAAAACTATTGGTAACATTGCGAACGACGAACAAATCTTTGTAATATCAATAATCCCTTGACTTACAAACACAGCCCCCTCAGTCCAAAGAAAGTTTCTTGTAAATTGTGGATCTTGTCGAACATACTCCAAAAGCCTCTCACAAAATTCTGATTGGACGTATTCGATATGGTAAAGGTACGGATGTACTCAATGAGCGATTTTTTATATTAATAATGGGCCTTCATCAATTACAATATATTTCTTTGTGCCTTTGGAGAGTTTTAAATCCCACTCCTCTGACCCAAATCACCCGAAAGATTTGTACATATCCTCCTGTGCACCTGCCAATTCACATTCTTATACAACCCGTATTTAATTATTATGTTACACTATTGTTATTTATACTTGAGGAGTAAAAGTTGCTATTGTTACACTTTACATCACAATTTTATGCACTTGCTTGCTTAGTCATTATGCTAAACCGACTGCAAAATGATGATTACGTTTAAAACTGACAAGTGGTTTAAAAATAAGTATAAGATAAATTGATATTCAGTCAGGTTATAATTGTTTAGGTACTAATTATATCACTTCTCAATCATTATTTAAAAAATAATTTCTCACCAACGACTACGCCCACGAAAAAGCGTGCTAAACGTTGTCTTTATTATATTAAAACTGAATAAAGTACTCTATTATATTCCTCCTCGCATTTTCTACTCTATCTTGTAGGTTCCGTGAGAGACAAAAAATGGATTATATCAAAACTTCTTTTATGAGATCATAACGTGGAGCAGGTGGAAGATGTGTAGATAACAATTTTTTTTAGCGGTTATACGGAGAAATTTGAAGTGTTCTGATATATAATATAGAGCAAGACTTTTTTTACTAAATTCTAAAGATATAATGTGATGATTATTGGACTGAAAAAATAATGAACGAGACAATTTCGATATTTTGATGTATAAAAAAATGTGCTTTTGTTTTATTTATTAAAAGTATTACTTATACAGAGCTTTTTAATTTTCTAAAGATATACCTACTAATTAAAAAAAAATCTCTATTATACTATTGATAGTACCTTTAATGACGGAAGCAATAACTCAGTATGAGGAAATAAACAGTTAGCAGTGAGAGTAAATTTTCTCTAAATCTCTAAAAATACGTTTATGAACTTTTCGCGGTAATTTCTTCAATTTTACTATACCTTTTTAATACACATGTTATTGTAGGATTACACACCTGTAATATTCCCAAGTTATCCTCCTACTTTAATGAATCCGCAATTATTTAGATGGATTCTATTTTCTAGTCACAAACAATAATAAATTATTTTAAAGGTTGATTGCTTTAGTACAAAGTGCTGTAGACAGTTCTTTTATACAACACAATTCATAATGCCATTACAATGATAAATAATAAATAAAGGTAGGTCAATTATTATTACCCAAAAGTAACAGTCCTTTTATGTAGTAGACAAACCTTCCTAATAATGTATTATATTCGAAATACTATCATTCAATGATTAACGTAACTTATTATTATTATTGTTTTCAAGTAGGTATGACAACTATCAAGTCCCGATACAAACAAGAAGAATGTATAATGTTCTCAGAACGAAATAAAATCTGGGTTTTGGATATTTAAAGTGTATTATAATAAGGTGTAAAGTATGAAAATTTCCTCAAAATTAAGGTTAAGGCTGGCTGATTAGATTAGACAAGAAATCGCACTTTTAGTAATACAATGATGACAAGTAGATCCATCCAGGATGTGACGAAGAATAAAGCTAAACTAGAACAACTTCCTTTAATTTTTTGCATTGAAAGATCACAGGGAACATGTAAACATCAGAATCTTTCCTGTTTTGTCAAGCAAATATGCAGAGATACTCAATAATTGTGATTAATGCATGTGTTAATAGTTTCCTAAAAGCATTCTACGGGGTTTGATTATGTTTATAGTCCCGTACACGATTTTCTCTATGTTGAACAGGCGTGCAAAATTCGAGGTAAAAATGTGCTTTTTTTCCTTATTTTGAATGTATTGTCAGTTGTCTTATACTCTGAAGAAATCTTATATAAATGGTATAGTGAAAAGATATTGCTTTTAAATTGCTTAGATTTTCTATAATGAAGAACTATAAAAAGGCTTGCATGGTTTTACACAAATTAAAGCTCTAATTAAGTTTTAATCAGCAATTATTTATTAATCATAAAAATTTGTTTGTGCATTAGTTTAATGAAATTGTACAAAGCATGATATATAGTTTTAACGTATGTAATGGTTTTCCTTTGCTGTACCTTCAGTCATTTTTCTTCAACGTCAAATGCTTGGATTTTAAAATGTACAGTGTGGGGATATACCTCCTCAAATTATATCTCTTAGAGACGTGAGCTGCTTCACGAAGGAACCGGAGATGTGCAGACGTTTTCTGGTTAGATAAATAGCTAAAATCGCCCCAATGGAAAGTCTAGCGCAGAAATATTTGATTTCAATTTATAAAATCATACTTTTTTTAGTATATCGTCTAGATAAAATTAATAGGAGTAAAGAGTACGTCTGTTCACAACTAAAAAAAATATGACATTCGTAATAGGAACTATGTGCCAAAAATCAGCCGTTTTCGGGATATTAATATTATTTTAATATAAAAAATGACATTTTCGTCGTTACAATTGATCGTTGCTGATATACTCGTTTCTTGAGATACAATCTAAGCAATCGTCACACATATGGTACTAGGTTTATCGTAAATTATGAAGTGATCACTGTTTATAAATATCATACAGGGTGTTCACAAAGTCGTACCAAATGTTATCATTTTCAAAGGCAAAAATCTTGTGTGTTTCAAATGGAACACCCTGTATTTTTTAACGGGATGTGAAAAACCTTCTCAAAATCTACAACTTTCATAATAGGTGTTATTGTATATCAGTTCCTATATTTCCTCCGCCAGGTCCTCATATTTTACGATATTTTTAGCAATTTCTTTATTTTTCATTTTTTTACCATAAATAGCGACGACGTACTAGGGCTAAAGAGTTGAAACAAAGAAGCATTGCTTAAAATGTATCTTTTACTTTTTGCAGAAAAGCCTGGCTGCTATAAGGCAACAATTTTTATTTTACAAAGCAATGCAAAAAAAACAAATAAGAAATACAAAAAGAAAATTGATATTATTAACAATCAACTTTTTGACTACGGGAAACCTTACTTCTAGGTGTAGACGATACTTCTTGAATAACATTAAATTAACATTAATATTTAAATTATTCTTGAACATATACCTACTAAAGTTTGCGCCAAATTTGTTCTTATTTTCTACATCATTTTTTATAACGACCTTATTAGTTCCTGATTCAACTTGTTTTCGGGAATTATAATGTTTTTCTTGTAGAAGCGTACTAAAAAGACGTGACTTTAGCGATGGATGTTTTCGCTCGATTATGGTACGAGAGAAAGTTGCAAAATTGTCAGGAATCGTTTTTCAACATAATGAACTGAAACTGAACCTTTACATTCGGGTTAATCTTTTAGAGGAAAATATATAACAAATGTTTTGTAAAGTTCGATGGGCGCTATTTCAATTTGACGACATGCAGAGACAATTGACAATTTTCCTTTGCTCTCATATGGTCATTTGTCTGATTGACTGTAAATGAATCTACTACAACTGATGCAGATATTTGTCATAAAAGAATCAGGCATTACAGTTCTGGCAACTCAAAAATGTAATACAATCAGTTTGCCAAAAATCAATAATCAGTACTATAAAAATATTAAAATCACATTAATGACCTTCAAACAGTTCACAAATAAATCGTCAAATTTGCACTATTTGGGATGGTTAAATAGATAGTACAACGAATAAATTTTAACAGCTTTAATTTGTACCTTACATGCAAATTCCAGCAAATCTGTATATCTCGGAGCTAATGGAAATATTATATTATTAAAAAATTAAATCAGTAATATTGGTTAGCTCAATGAATTCCATAACCGTTGTTAATATAGTATGGTTTTCTCCTCGCAATGTTGTGTAGATATTGCAGAACCAAATGGAAGGAAAGAGAAATCGAAAGTGTTTCTAATTAAAACAATTCAGGCTTGGAAGCAAAACGGTATACGTGACCAGCTTTTAGTGTTAATTTTAGATAAGCGCCGTTCGATAAACATAAAACTCATAATGGTTAAGCAATTTTCAGTTTCGGCTTCTTACTATTTGAAGATGCACGTCGCTTTCTTCTTCAGAAAAAATTGTCTACGCCTAGATGATGATTGGCTAGATAAATTATTTTATAAAATTGTTATAAAATGTATACAATGTAGATAATGCATACAGGGTGTTCCAGACAGACCTTCAATTATACGTTTCTGGAAAACTACGAGTACTGGAATTCTGAAAATTTATGTATGAGGGTTTCTCCTAATGTTCTATCGACTGAAATTATTGGCGTCGTCGTGGAACTTCCGGTTCTACCGGAAGTAGACGTCAACTCGCTTATTTCAAATGAAATGTACCTACACTTAATCGGTTCTATCTCCTTCAATTTTTAAGATAGGAAGCTGAAATTTTAGATGATCAATACCAAAACGTGTCCAAATATCTGGAATATTCGAAAGTTGGTGCATTTTACACAGGGCGTCTAAAAAACTCGGACCAATTGTGTCAAATTGAAAGTTTAATAACTCGCTTATTTTAAATAGAACACCCTGTGTTTTATAATGCCAGTAGATGCACCTGTTAATTCTCTTTCCATTGGTATAAGCATTCCCTATACCTAAATCCCACCGATTTTGAGATATTTGAACATAAGTACAGAGACGAATATAATCCGACAGTTAGCTGTAGGTTGGCTGTGGAAAAACATTTAAATGTCACCAAGTGTCATTACTTATTTAGCAGATTTGCTGTCATTGCTGTAAAGCGAGTTTGTCGATTTTCCAAGTGTTTTCAATAACAATGGCACACTCTGGGTACACACACGACGACTTTTTAAATTTAATTATCATTTACGGGGAGTGTAATAGAATTGTTAGTAGAACATGTCGCGTGTTTGCAGAAAGATATCCAAATAAGCACAGACCAAGTCATGATATGGTCAGAAGACTATTAAAGAATTGTTCTGAGAATGGAAAGTTTCTCCCGAAACATGATAAAAGTAAGACATCAGTGGACAACGAAGAAAATGAAGTAAATGTATTGGCATTTTTCACCGCTTATCCACAGGCGTCAATTAGAGATGCATAATAAATTCACGTCTATCAATAGGAACTATTCACAGAATTCTGAAGAAGCATAAATGGAAGCCATTTTCATTTATGTTAATACACCATTTGCAACCTGACGATTTACCCCGACGTGTAGTCGTCGTGTGTGTACCCAGAGTGTGCCATTGTTATTGAAAACACTTGGAAAATCGACAAACTCGCTTTACAGCAATGACAGCAAATCTGCTAAATAAGTAATGACACTTGGTGACATTTAAATGTTTTTCCACAGCCAACCTACAGCTAACTGTCGGATTATATTCGTCTCTGTACTTATGTTCAAATATCTCAAAATCGGTGGGATTTAGGTATAGGGAATGCTTATACCAATGGAAAGAGAATTAACAGGTGCATCTACTGGCATTATAAAACACAGGGTGTTCTATTTAAAATAAGCGAGTTATTAAACTTTCAATTTGACACAATTGGTCCGTGTTTTTTAGACGCCCTGTGTAACATGCACCAACTTTCGAATATTCCAGATATTTGGACACGTTTTGGTATTGACCATCTAAAATTTCAGCTTCCTATCTTAAAAATTGGAGGAGATAGAACCGATTAAGTGTAGGTATGTTTTTTTCAAAAATTTTGAAAAAGTCAAAATATTTCAAAAACTATTGAGTTTAAGGATAAAGTAAGGTTATGAAACTTACCTTAAAATTCGATGTAGAATCCAAAAATTAAATAAAAAATAGTACATTCCATTTGAAATAAGCGAGTTGACGTCTACTTCCGGTAGAACCGGAAGTTCCACGGCGACGCCAATATTTTCAATCGATAGAACATTAGGAGAAACCCCCGTACATAAATTTTCAGAATTCCAGTACGCGTAGTTTTCCAGAAACATCTAATTGAAAGTCTATCTGGAACACCCTGTATATGTTGACATTTTCATAAAATATTTTATTTTCAAAACAATTTACCCTCTAAGCGAATCAAATGTGTTGTTATTTTTTAGCAAACATTTGTTTCTTGTAGTGTGTCGACTCTTTTAAATTATTAATTTTGGGCTTAGTTTACGAGATATTGCAATTTATTTATGTAAAAATGTGGTATCGACTCATTTGCTGTTTTTTTAATGCCACAATTTCTCTTCACCTATGTTCTATGCTTTACAAAAATATTTTTGGGCGATGTCGATTCATATGTATGTATTTCAAGTTAACATAACAGTCAAATTAGCTTTGCATTTTAGATTTCACAACTTTTTTTTATTCATTTGTCTTTAACACAAATTTTTGCATGGTTACAGTTTAGATAATTGTGAAAATGAATTGTACATTTAGTTCTTTCTCGTTAAAATAAAACTTTTGTTCATTCGTAGAAATATTGGACATTTTAAATTTTTTAATTTTAATATCGATTTCTTATGTTCATCTTGTTCTAATTTTAAAATGCACCTAACTCTAAATCTTGCTTTTAATTTAATATAATTTCTGGAATTAGATTAACGAATTAAGAAAACGGTTAACTAAAACTCTTGGCAAACTCGATAATTCAAAATACGAGTATACTATTTTTTTACATACTGAGTTTTAAACGTGACTAGCAAAAATATTTTGGTAATTTACCCAAAAAGTAGCAGTCTTAAAAAGAAGGTCCTAAATCAAATACAAGAGCGAAAAAATATCAAAGGTACGAGCACTAGAGTAAAAAACAATCTCAAACATAAGTGTGCACTGAAAAAAGTTGATTTTGATACAAAAAGTGTGTTTTATGCAAGTTTGTGTAAAATTTCAGTTGAGCATCTTAAAAGATAAGAAAGCCAATATAAAAATATATTTTTAAATTTTAATTTTGGCAATCTGTATCTTGAAAGGAGGCGCCTAAATAAAAAATAGTATAGGGTAAGTCCTATTATTTTGGAAAACATACAAAAAGTTTTAAAGAGAAAACTATAGAAATTTTAATTTTTCAAAACCCTTTAAATGGGATTAACATATGCTGCTTAGAAAATTATTTACTGATCAAAGGTAGTGTCATGAGGCACACAAGTAAATCTCAACCAATTATGTAAAATTACCCTATTGACGGTAGTGTTTTAAATAAATCTGAATTTGTGAACTATCTTGATGTTTATTTTTACTCCAAATGAGTTTGCATGACATACAGGAACGACTGTTTCTCCTGGCAGCAATTTAAAATTTGTTATTAAAAATTTTAAGGAATTGCCAGTGAGCAACTTCGTTATACATACAATAGCTTTGTCAAATCCAAATTGGAATATGCTTCGCTCGTTTGGAATCCCATTATCGAGTTACAAAGATAAAGAAAAGGTTCAAAGACGGTTTTAAAAATATGCTGTTTACACTTTTAATGAAATACCATGAAAAGTGATTTCTCCATGATATATTACTTTCTCAAAGTAATGTATTAATTCTTGGCAAACGGCGGGCACTGCAACATATATTGTTGTATTGTACAAATTAATTAATAATAATATCGATTGTCCAGAACAGTTGGCGTGTGTTAGGTTTAGAGTGCCTAGTCCTGACATAAGATCTGTAAATATTTTTTATCCGCTAATAGCTCTAATACCAATATAATGATGGTACCATAACATAAGGTACCTGTTTACCAGATGATAAAAATTACAGTGCACTTGAAAATGACTTGACTATATTTCACGCAAATATTAAATAAATATAAAATTGTGATAAATTCTCTTCCTATCTCCTAATTCAATTCATCTCTAGGATAGTGTAAGTACATAAATAAATACAGCCAATATTACATTAAAACCATGTCTGAACTGTAAACTTTTATGTATTTTTTCAAGTACTTATTATATTTATCAATATCATTATGTTGACATACTTTATGTGAAAATGTTTATATTTACAAATTCTTACAAATTTTCAAGAATTTTGTTGGAAACAGTTTTACCCGACGGACAAAATTGTTGAATATGATGGAAGGGCCTCTTAGGGTGATATTTAGGTATTGTATAAAAATTTTAGTTTCAGTGGTGTGCGATTATATAAAAAAAAAATCGGAATATTTTACTTCATTTCGTATTGCAGTTATAATTGATTTCACAATATATTTTCCAAGTTTTAATAAACGTTTCCACAATTTTTCGGAAATGCATACAATTGCAATATTAAAATTTATTTGTGACAATTTTAGTAAAACCAATATTTACGTTCGCTTGTTCAACTGAAGTAAATAAAATGGATAAAAAATATCTACGTGCATAATATACATACCTATATTTGTCGTGCATTTTTCATTTTAACAAATATGTCAATTAAGTAAATTAAAAATTAAACACGTTGGCCAAACAGTAAGCTACAAAGTTAATACATGTTTAAGAAGATAAAACGGGTATACCTTTTTAAAGTTAGCCAAAAAAATCAACTTTAACCATGTAGTAGTTAGAGATTGTTGATAAATATTTTGATCTTTATGTGTAATATATGAAATAATAATGCAAATACGATAATTTCTAGATTATAACATATTTTTCTTTATTTTTTCAGTAATGAATGATTTTTTATACAGGGTGTTTCAGAACTTATTAAAAAAAAATTGTATGTACAGGAGACTTACAAATATAATTTTGTAAAAAAAATCGGAGACACTGAAAACTTGTCCACTGTAAAACCTGGCCTTACGCAAGGCAAAGCATCCAGCATGAACGGACAAAAAATTGAAAGAATATCTTTCCCAAGGAAACAAATAAATAAAATTTTATAACACCTATTTTATATCAGCAAATTCAACTGCTTTTGTCGCTATTGTTATTATTAATTAATAAAATTTACTTGGTTTTTTAATTAATAAAATAATTTGACATACCTGAACAATTGTTCAAAATTTGGTCCACCGACTTGTAACCACTTTTGGGCCTGTCTTACCTGGTTTCTACAAACTAACACAAATGTTGTCTTGCTTCACCATAAATTAAAATGATCGCCGTCAACTCTGAGTTGCTATACACGTAAGCCATTTTTGACACTTGAAAAACTAATGTAAACACTATTTGATATCACCTGGGGCCACGTGAAGAGTAAGAGCATTGCGTATAGCGCACAACGCGAATGACGCTAGAGACTACAGTAGTCCAGCGATGTAAGGGTTATAAATACTACAACTTCAATAATTTTTTTCTCGGAAACTATAAGGATTTTACAAATTTTTACGATATTAAGTCCATTTTTCATGACGCATCTATTCCCAAATTTTTTTGGATAAGTTGTGAATCCCCCCGTACAATAGGATTTGCTATAAACGTATTTAAGTAATTAGCTGAAAGCAGTATCTGACAAAAAGACTTGTAAAACATCGTTCGCTACAGTTACGGATCCTTTTTGATTTTTTTGATTTATTAGGGTTCAATTAGTGCAGCCGAGACATTTCCCCACACCACATTAGTCTGAAATACATTTTTTGCTCATACCGCTTTGCTTTTATTAGTTCGTTAATAAAAGACGGCCATTATATTTTTATATGTGGAAAAGGCAATATTTAATAAAGTTATGTGTATGATCATTACAAATTGCGGTAAGTAGATATTGTTTCAGACATTTCGGCAAGTGAAAGCTATCGATTTTCAGGCTACCGTGGTGCATGGTGCATGTGACGGTTCCACTTTGATTTTTCCAAATTGCAGGTGGTTCCAGGCTCTTGTCTGGGTTTAACTATTTTCATTTTTCCGAGTTTCTAGAGCTCTGTAGAGTTTTGGTCATAATCTTATCTCATTTCCTAAAATTTGAGTATTACTTAGAAGACTAAGATGAGGATTTAGTAAACTTAAGAAAAGTGTATGGCTCATGCTTGCAGCAATTGTAACGGAAACATTATTCCCTGGGGGTTTTGAATTCCTTTTAGACAAATAGCAAATTTCAGGTGTAATATAGTAACATCTAAAAATCAAACATTTACTATGCATTTAACATGGGAAATATATAGCAGAAATCAATTAAATTAAAGCAAGGTTAAGCAAATAAAAGATATTTTGGCGTTTTGTGCCATATTATCCGTATTTATTTATTTTAACACAAAGTGATTTATTTGAAACTTCGGCGGGACCGATTCTCTGTCAATTTGAAGACGAAATTTTTGGTAACTAAAACATAGTTTTTCGAAACATAAATTCTATAATGTGTTATAGTGATTACTGTGTCGTGAAGAATTATTTATTTTCTCAGTGTGAGATATTCCTGGTCAGGCAAAACTAAATTTATAAAATCAAACCTTTTACTGATCCGTTTGGGGCAAAGGTTATTTTATTATTTTTTCTCTTTTCATATCACTTTAAGAATACCAAACCATGAATGAATTACCATAGAAGTTATAATACAGGGTCGGAAAATCCCCATGGTTCATTGGCCGTTACGTGAGAGCGATAAAGAAAGACATAGAAATCCGTGCGATAGAGAAAGATGGCTATAATGAAAACGTCTAATAGTCACCGCCCATTTCGCCCTTCCACAAATAAGATCCACTTCTTATTTGTGGAAGGGCGAAATGGGCGGTGACTACTAGACGCCTTCATTTCAGTCAACTTTCTCTATCGCACGGATTTCTATGACTTACTTTATCGCTCTCACGTAACGGCCAATGAACCATGGGGACTTTCCGACCCTGTATATCGTAAAACAAGCTTTAAATAAAAAAATTGCAAAAGAAAATAAAAGAAGGATCCGTATCTCTTTTACCCATTATCCTGTACAGGGTGTTAATGAACTTATGTCAAATATTTTTGCCACATGTCTGTTACGTCAAAATGAGGTAAATGCAAGCATATGTGTAGAGTAAAATGTAATTTTAAAATCTGACTTACCTCAACATTGCAACGACTCACCTTTTGAGAATTGCTGATTCTCATAGAAGATGTTCGATGTGCCCACAAGTTTCAGCGCGACGTATCCAGTTCGCTCGCATGCGTTGCCACATTGCCAAGCTTCGCCAATACAATGTCGCAGTTGGTCGTTGTCACGAACTTTCGTGGAATACACAACACTTTCCACATACCCACAAAAAGAAGTCTAAAGGGGTGA
The DNA here is from genome assembly GCF_000390285.2 of Anoplophora glabripennis. Classification (NCBI taxonomy): domain Eukaryota; kingdom Metazoa; phylum Arthropoda; class Insecta; order Coleoptera; family Cerambycidae; genus Anoplophora; species Anoplophora glabripennis. The sequence goes on along the minus strand of NW_019416709.1, from coordinate 231,600 downwards.
GGTCCGGGAACTGGGGGAGCCATCTAACTAGGCTGTCGCGGACTATCCAGCTGTCGAGAACAGTAATGTTTAGAAAGTCGCGCACTCTCCGAAAAAAGTGAGCGGGAGCTCCGTCATGCAGTAACCGCATATTTTGAAGAACATTATATGGCACGTCTTGCAATAACTCCGGCAAGCGATTTTGCAAAAAATTTAGATATGAAGCACCGTCTAAGCGTCTAGGCAATTCAAAAGGTCCTATTAAAGTGTCAATAATGATACCGGTCCATATGTTCACTGAAAACTATTGCTGAAAGGCACTGTGACGTATTTCGTGAGTGTTGTGGACGTTACATACACCATTTCGACTGAAACATGCTTCATCTGTAAAGTATTTGCGTTGTAAATTGAGGATTTCTTGCATATTCCTGAAGCAACCATTCGCAAAAACCTCGACGTAGTGGAAAATCCCCAGGAATAAGCGCTTAAACACGTTGAATGTGAAATGGGTACAACTGAGCTTCTCGTAATATGCGCCACGCAACAGGGTGCGAAATACTTACTTGCTGTGCGATATTTCTGGTGCTACGATGCGGATCTTCTTCGACGAGATCTAAAATCATCTCCTCGACATTTAAGATTCTTAGTGGTCGCCCTGGGCCACAGTCAATGCAGTTGTACTTCACCGGTGTCCAAAACACTTTGCGCTACTGCAACATATGTTCGCGATGCTGGGGCACGTCGTTCAGGATATCTTGCACAGTACACTTGACAAGCTCTGTGGGCATTTTCGTTTGCTGCGCCATAAATTATGAGCATATCATAATATTCGCGACTAGAATTTTTTGTAAGTACTCGCTGCGATAAAATACATGTATTTCAGCAGTTCAATGAATATACGTTGTAGAGGGAAATTTAAAATAGATTGTTACCTCATTATTCTATTTTGGTCAATCAAACTCATGTTTGTATTGTATAAAACAGGATAAAGCAGCGACAAGGAGTAATTTTTATCCCTATACTTGCAGAATCTATAAAAGGTTTTTTAGTATTTACTTTATGAATAGTTATGTGAGAGGACAAATAGTTTAGAAATCTACTTGATGGTGTGGGTTTCATAAACTTGCTAAGCAACCATCGGAATTTGTAATAACCAAAGCCCTATAATGAAGGCAAACGTTTCATGATTACCTTCCCTTTGCGATGGAAATGTTCTATTTTGTTATCACTATTAATATATAACATTGTTTTTAAAGCGGATTAGGTAAACTTGAAATCACGTTTTTTATCCATACAGGATGTGATTCTAAGTGGGAGTCAGTTTTTTAAGAGTAATAATACGTGTCTCTTAGAGTACTAATCTGAAATACTCTTTTTTCTAAGTCGAGCTATAATTTGGGTTTTAAAGTGCACTTAAATTCTTATTTTGCTACTATAGGGGCATAAACCGAGCGATCAGGAATTAGCCTAGTAACTTGTATAATCACTTATAAGTGTTACGAGTTGTTGGCTTTTTAAATTAACTGTACCTAAATTACGATGGAAAATAATTTAGTAGAAATTAGCAGAAAGAAGCAGATTACTTTTTTATGACTTAGCGACGTGTTATTTTAGTCACCATATTTTGAACGATTCCACGAACATTAAAAGAACATTCTATTATGTTTAAATAATTAAAATTTTCACAGTAATTATTAAACATTAGCAAATATGTATGTAGATACGTTACTAAATATTGTAAATAAAACTAATTTATGTTTTAAAATAATTATTTTTGCTGTTTTAAAAAATATACATAACAAAATATAATAGTACTTACTAATCTAATTGATATGAAATATAATCGTTTCAAGTTTTTAAAAACAATTGTGTTACTATCCCCAGTGTCAATTACCTGTGACATTCACCTAGTTTAGCTGACCGATACTCCGGTCACTACGTAGACCGGGACGTATTTAGAAAAGTTAAAATATACAGTTACAAATATATAAAATCTAAACAAATGTACGTATAAAGTGCGTTCATGATGAAAGGAACAAATTCGTTTAAAATTCAGGTAATATTTTTATGGAAAAACGCTCGGACATGTCGCGTCGATTAATATTTTTAGTTGCGGTATTTTTGACATAAAAAAATTGTATACAGGGTGTCTCAAGGAGAACACATGCAGACATCATTGATTTTTTTAATGGAACACCATGTATGTTATGCCATTTCTGAATTGTACGGAAAGGTCTTTGTGTAGTTTAAGTGTATAATCTTATAAAATTATTTAATTTAGTGACTAGCGACGATACAGTGTTTGTTTTCATTTTCAAGTTGACATTATAAAAAAACATGTATACGAATCAAGATATTATTAAAGCCTATTTTTTGTCAGGACAAAACAATGTTGTTGCAAGTAGATGATATCATGTCTCGATCCCCAAGCACCGAATAAAAATAATTTTTGTAAGATTGGTTCAACATCAAAGAGATTATGGGAGCTTTGAACATCAATTTGCTAATGTTGGACGGGAACAAACTCAAAGAGTGAAATTTAGAACCAGAAATTTTAAACGCCTTACAAGAAAATCTTGGCGCTAATACTGAAAGATTGTCTCAAGATTTCAAGTATGTCATATGATGTAAAAATCACGTGAGTAAGCAGATTATTTTTGCGTATTTCATTCATCATTATGTATTTATTACTGTTCGAGTATTCTGTTACATTACATGTTAGGTACTGTTTCGAAGTTTATCTTATTTAAAAGAATAAAGTTTTCGTTTATGTGGGATGATAGGACTCCATTCAATAAAAATAACGTACCAAAGAGCAGTAAATTATGAGTTTTGACTTAACGCATACTGTAGTTGGCATGGCGACTGTCTTGCAATTAACGCGCGCTGTTGTTTGAAGTTACCTACACTAGCTTTTCCAGCGGCGGGGTATGAAACTAAAAAAAATCAAAGACAGCCCCCCGTATAAATGTTACACCCTGTATACATAGGCCACTTATAATAATAATAATAATAATAATAATTCTACTCCTCATTCTAA
>NW_019416709.1:183817-222624 GCF_000390285.2 Anoplophora glabripennis | reverse complement strand
CATCAAATTGCTCATCAAAATTTAGCTGTGTATACCAAATTTCATTCATTTATCACAACGCGATTGAGAGATATTGCAAAAAAATGATTTCCATTCCTCCCTCTTCAATGGGTCCCTGTGCCCTTAGGAAGCATTTCCGGACCCATGTTCATATGAACTTTTTTACTTAGTTTTGATCATAGAATCGGCCTGTTCAGGGTTGGCAGCTAATTATGAGACACCCTGTATATAATCGTTTCAAGTTTTTAAAAACAATTGTGTTACTATCCCCAGTGTCAATTACCTGTGACATTCACCTAGTTTAGCTGACCGATACTCCGGTCACTACGTAGACCGGGACGTATTTAGAAAAGTTAAAATATACAGTTACAAAAATATAAAATCTAAACAAATGTACGTATAAAGTGCTTTCATGATGAAAGGAACAAATTCGTTTAAAATTCAGGTAATATTTTTATGGAAAAACGCTCGAACATGTCGATTAATATTTTTAGTTTTTAGCGGAATTTTTGACATAACAAAATTGCATACAGGGTGTCTCAAGAAGAACACATCATTGATTTTTTTAATGGAACACCCTGTATGTTATGCCATTTCTGAATTGTACGGAAAGGTGCTTGTGAACTGTCTTTGTGTAGTTTAAGTGTATAATCTTATAAAGTTATTTAATTCAGTGACTAGAGACGATACAGTGTATTTTTTGTTTTCATTTTCAAGTTTCTGTGTGACATTATAAAAAAACATGTATACGAATCAAGATATTATTAAAGCCTATTTTTTGTCAGGACAAAACAATGTTGTTGCAAGTAGATGATATCATATCTCGATCCCCAAGCACCGAATAAAAAAAATGCTTGTAAGATTGGTTCAACCTCAAAGAGATTATGGGAGCTTTGAACATCAATTTGCTAATGTTGGACGGGAACAATCTCAAAGAGTGAAATTTAGAACAAGAAATTTTAAACGCCTTGGAAGAAAATCTTGGCGCTAATACTGAAAGATTGTCTCAAGATTTCAAGTATGTCATATGATGTAAAAACCACATGAGTAAGCAGATTATTTTTGCGTATTTCATTCATCATTATGAATTTATTACTGTTCGAGTTTTCTGTTACATTACATGTTAGGTACTGTTTCGAAGTTTATCTTATTTGAAAGAATAACGTTTTCGTTTATGTGGGATGATAGGACTCCATTCAATAAAAATAACGTGCCAAAGAGCAGTAAACCTTTTCAATGAAATTTCCCACTGTTTGTTTAAATTGTGAGTTTTGACTTAACGCATACTGTAGTTGGCATTGCGACTGTCTTGCAATTAACGCGCGCTGTTGTTTGAGGTTACACTAGCTTTTCCAGCGGCGGGGTATGAAACTAAAAAAAAAATGTGCAGTTTTCACTAGTACTCCAGTCGGCAGAGGCCGAAAAGTTACTGTTGGTGACATTTTCTTGATAACTCGGAAATAACTACACAGGAATACTTTAAATGATGAGTACNGGGAGAGGAGGCGGCATATTATTATTAAGCACGCCGCATTTGCGCCCAGGAACGACTTATGTTGGTAGACCTTAACCACCATTCAGTGCAGGCATGAGGGAATCCTGGAAAACCTTATTAATTAGGGGGGTGGTCAAATGCCAACCGGTGTCAATCTCTCACATTGACCCAAGCCAACATTCTTCCACCCTACCATACCTGCCCAGAGGGTGCCAATCCTCCGTACAAGCATAGCTAATCTACGGTTTACCGGCCGCGGGATTCGAAACCCGGGCAGATAGCACACATCGATTTAGCACATATCGACTTCAGTTAATAGATCATTTAAAGAATATTTTTATCTAACTTCGTCATGATACACATCATAAAAAAATATTACTGCAATCCCAATTACTGTCAGATTTTTAAGAGAAGACCGGCCTGTGTGATGCTAAGTACTGACTTCATTTAAATGAAGCGCAATTGTGGTTTATGAATGTCAACTTATTTATGAACATCGTTCTCCAATCCCGCTTGGATCGATAAACGATGTTCATAAATGGCTTAATATCTATAAAATATTTACGCTCTATTAAACTAAAGTTAGAACTAGTATTCCTCATGCCAATTTTCTTTTAAAAATCGGACTGGGAGTAGAGGCGACAATAAAGTAAAGTAAAATTTGTCTGCACAACTTTCAATTCATCGAGTTAACAGCTTCCACATGACGATTTTACCCTTTTTACAGGCATTTATCTCAACGGTAATCTCCCTTGATGTTAGATCTACAGCGGTTGGTTCCATTTACTACATAGAACTACGCGGACCGTACATTTTCGATGAAAGAGAAAGATCTTGCCATAAATTCCCTTTTGTTATTTCGAGAGTCCTAATCCTTTTCACATGTACTGTGGATTTCTACGGAAAAAACTTAGTAGAAAGGAATTTCTAATTTAGTGTTGTTTAATTAAAGCAGCCACCGAGTGAACAGATAAATGTTATCCATTACTCCATTCAGTTAAAAGCACAAGTAATGTCGATTTAGACTGGCGATGGCGTAAAATTTTCTGTACCTACTTTTCTGTCGTATATTTTCTTTAATAGAAAATAACGAAATTGCAAGCTTTCAGCTTGAGTAACCACAAAACATGAATTTTACAGTTCTAAAAACGCGCAGATTTTGCACATGTACAGAAATTTTGTGCAGGTTAGTTGACGTATACTCAACAAGATTTGTGGTTTACATGAAATGTTCTTTGGACGATCGAAGATGTGTCTACAAAGCAAGAAACTAGTTATACTAAAAATGATTGTGTTTGGGGTCAAGAATCTACATATTTTCCAACCACTTCAAGTACAGTTGTGGTTTTCAATAAACATGAACAGAGCTCTACAATATTAGATTATAGGACCGCATCGTTTACGGCGGAACTAACAGCATCTCCGTATTTTAATTGTGACGTTTCACCTCTTTAGATGCAGATTCTCCGTAGTGCGTGATAGTTTCGGATATTTCGAATATCTCTACTGAATGCTTTCTTCATATATGATGTATTTGTATTTTTTTGTGTGTTCCTTTTAATTTTTTAAGTGTTTGTAATTAATGTAATTAATTTATTATTGTCCGTAAAATTCCTGTTCTATATTTGGGTAGTACCTGTTGAACAGTGTATTAAATAAAATAAAATATAAGATTTCATAATAGGCGGCGATCCATAGTTATCTCTTACGTATGCACCTCCTTTTGATTGTATCTATGATTGTCAATAGTTTTTTTACATAATTTCCATTGCAAAAATAGCTTTTATATGAGCTTGCACAGCTAAAGTTTTGATTGAACATCAGTATATCATTAAATAGTAATTTTTAATAATGTGTAGGTAGATCTACTTTGCAGTTAATACAATTTTAAATATATATAGCAACTCATTAGATCTAATTTGATACAGCAATTTTGTTTTCTATTCATTCTTTTACACCATCGCCAATGATTTCTAGCCACCAAGCCTCTTAAATTTTAATATGTTTCCTCCTATTTTGTAAATGTGCGGACTGCTGTGTAAAACTATGTGGATGGGTCAACCCAAAATGTTTAACAATTTACTGGTGATCCCAGTCTGGTGCATTTTCTATAAATTTCTACCCAAACTGATGATCGATGTTTTTTCAGTTATAGGCCAATGGAGCATTAAATCAGTGATTGTGTGACAAAACTATTAGTAGCAAACGAACTGTACCATCAAGTAAAAAACAGTCTATAGATACATATTTGTTTATATGTTTCCTACTCCAATTTACCATAAATAATTTTTATAAACATTTGTATGCAAAAAACGCATTTTTTAGTTTTTTGCTTATAAAATCTAAACTAACGAAGCCATCTGAATACTATATAGAGATCGATCCGATCGAATAATAACAAAACCCGGAAAAATCTCGAAAAATTTAGCGTTTTCATAAAAATTCATTACTCCCCCATTTTTTAAGCTGTAGAGCTGACTCTGTGCACAAGAGTAGTAAATTATATGTACATTAAGTGTGCACAAAGCAGGCGCTGTCGGACCATTAGTTTTGGCACAATTGCAATATGAATTTTTTGGAGCACTATTTTGCAAAGTTTCTGGATGCGTTGGAGGTGGTCCGATTTTAATTTTTCATCCGGATTTTTAAGTAAAAGTATAATACTACAAAACGTATATTCTAATTTTCCGATAAAATGATGAGAAGTAGGTGAAAATTTCCTCCAAATATGCTCAAAAACGACCGAGCGCGGTTTAAATAAATATAGTGAATGTGCATAAAAATAAATAAAATATATCAGCATTGAATACAAAGATTGAATGTATCTTCTTTCCACGGTAATACTTACAGAATCATACATACATACTTGATTTGCAAGTATTTAATTTCTCCGTACGGCAGTAAATTTACCAAAATAAAATTTATACAGATTAAATTATTTTTAGAAACATATAAGACACCTTTTGAAGGGTACAAATTCGTTTTAAGTTACAAGTACTTATAGTTCATGAAAGACGCAGGAAAAGATATTTGAAGGCATGTGAAATACACAACCTAAGGGGTTAAAAATAATACACACAAACCAGTATTAGAAAGCGCATCTCGAACTCCAATCGAAAATTGACAAGAAATATCCTGTTTTACCTCAAGGAGTGTTCAGAGAGCATAGAAAATGATTTAGTGATGTGACTTCTGTACAACAACTATTTGCCTTTATCTTACTTACGTTTTACGTTTTGCTCATTTTTCTTTAAAGTTAATTCTTAAGCAATTCATCAGGATTTAGGAAAATTGTTAGAAATAAGATAAATTTAGTTTCTTTAATGTAAAAGATTGCTAAAACTAAAAAAAAGTTATTGTGGACAAAAACTCATCAGATGAGATAAAAGATAAATTTTGAAGATGCCGAATTATGACGTTACATACTTTTTTATCGACAAATGTGTAACCCAAGACGTTGTGTTTTCATTTCATTACTTCACTGTCCTTTCTACAATCAGGAGTAGAATTATATAAAATTGCGTTTCTCGTGAAATAATCCCAGATGTTCATAATGGTTTCCTACATCGGAAAACATTTCAGATCATATGAATTATGTTAAAATGAAAATGGCAATTTGTGATTCTTTTATAAAATTGCGGTAACTTTTTTTTGTATGTATATCATATTTTAATAAAACAGTAAGTATTTTTGGAAAGATTATATAATTGAATAATGAGAAAAAAATTGATATGATATTAAATTAAAAAGTGTCAGTAAATTTTATAACTATTAAAACTATTAAAAAATATAAGATAATTTTATGTATTATGTCATAAAGTAACATCTTGAGGATATATTTCACTTTTTAAGTGTATGGCACAATTTATGTATTAACTCTAGAATCTAAACACTTGAATAATTTTTCTTGAGAACGAAGGATGCTTTTAAGCACACAATAATTTTTCAAGAGTGTACAGCAAACATCGGTGTGCTGCAGATAACAAGTTCTCAAGATGCTACACGAAACTTCTAGATTTGAATTCTGTAGTACCTACATATTTGCTTGGATATAATTTCACCCTTATAGAGGTTTCATAATAATTAATGACATTAGAACTTTAACTGTAGTTGCTAATGTGGCTACATTAAATTAATTAAATACAGTAGAATTTCAATGTAAAATATTTCTATTATTGCTTCGAAATAAAAAATGTGACATCGACATCGTAATAAAAATTTAAGCAATGTTTCTCTGGTGACAATAATAAATAATAAAGCAAAAATCATACCTTTTCCAAAATAAATCCCTAAAACGATGTTAGTAGTAAGTACCTATTAGTTTTTATTCAGTAAAACTGCCATATTGAAAAGCACCCCTTGTAGTCTAATGAATCTGTCACGGCCTAATGTTAAATTTACAAAAAATACCACCTGGAAACAAAAAATATGGTGATAGGGGAAAAAATTCTAAGATAGTATTTTTTGAAACTTGAACTCCAGTTGAAAAAAGTTAAATGAGAATGTTGTAGCTATTAAAAAACCTATCGATTAGTATTTTTAAATAATATCGATTGCTATATTACTTTTCGAGATATTCGAAAAAACCGTAAAAAATATACTTTTTTTTTGTTTTTGCTGTATCTTATGCAAATTAAGATTTTGAAACTTGCTACTTGCTGTAAATGTAGCCCTCGACAAGCAAAATAGTCCCCTTTTTTTAAATTAAAAAATATTAAAAGTTACATCGATTTTTCGAAAAAAAAGGTCATTTCGAAAATCGGCTCTTCTTGCACAACGAATAGTCGTAGAGAAACGAATCAGGAAACCAATAAAAATGTTAAAATAATTTTGAAACAGTCTGTATATTTTTCCAAACCAAGTTTTTATGTCTGCATTTCGAATAAATCGTAAAACGTAAATCACTTAACTGTGCCGTCCCATATTTAAAGATATTTTTAAGTGAAAATAAAATACTCCCCGACGTCGGAACTTCAATGGGTTTAAAAGCCCCAATAATTTATCTTAAGAGCATTGTACCATGTACAGCATCTGTATTTTCAAATTTATATTATCAATTTAGCTGGATTTTGTTTACAGTTCTAATCTGATTTAAGGAAATTAGTACGCAATTAATCCTGTATTTATGAGTCTCATTTGCAGCGAAAGTGAAAGATAAATTCAATTTGGATTATGTGCTCTAAAAATATCTAAGAATCATCCAGTATTATTTTTACACTTAAAATATTTGATTTATGCTTTTCGAATTTACTAATACCTAGTCATAAGCAAATGATTATACCCATACTTTTTCTTTTCAAATTCTTTTCATTTCTATCTGATATTAACAAATTTCACATTTTTATTTATAACATTTGTCCAATCTTCAACGCTCTTCCATAAAACTCAAAAAAATGTATTACTTCTATATTATTTTAAAACTATTTCTTCTTTATATTAATGAAACAAACGTCTACAAAATTACTTATTTTAACTTGCTATAGTCTAAATAAGTTATTGTGTAATTATGTATTTTGTTTTAAATGCTTTTAAGGAAAATTGCACAGCATTATTACATTTACGAAAACATGATTTAAATGCCAACTTTATCTACTTTTATATTTTTATTAAAAAAATTGTTGTTCTCATGTCTTTTCAATGACTTCAGTCTTATTTTATCAAGTAAAGTTACTCTTTGTTTTTTTTTGGGGGTTTTTTTCAAAGTTGGCAGGTCTCAGCCAGTGCCAGGACAGGAGGAGGCCCCGCGAAGTGAATTAATTTCAACACTTGTGTATCCTAATTAATCATTTATGGGTGATTTATTTTTGCACTCAATATATAGTGAATTAAAAACCAAGTCTGAGTAAAAAATGATTCAATAATAGTTAAATTTAAAACATATTAGTGAAAACGTCAACTCTAAATTGGTTTTATATAATCAGAATAGAGTCGAAAGTCGCTCAATTGATAGTTAGCAGCAAAGTTAGTATAGTAACTCGAATTTGAATAAAATTCATTCATTTCTGATGCAATAGTTTCACTCAGTTGTACTCATACTAATAGAGTGAAAATTTCACTCAATCGGGTGTGGACAGAAATTGATACTTTATTGGGTGAAATTGAGTGAAATTTGAGTGAAATTTTTTTTCAATGTACACGCATATTATACAAGCATTGGTTACCACCGGATTTTCGTGAATTGTTCTTGTAGAATCATGCTCAGATGNGATTTAGCGGATATCGACTTCAGTTAATAGATCATTTAAAGAATATTTTTATCTAACTTCGTCATGATACACATCATAAAAAAATATTACTGCAATCCCAATTACTGTCAGATTTTTAAGAGAAGACCGGCCTGGGGGATGCTAAGTACTGACTTCATTTAAATGAAGCGCAATTGTGGTTTATGAATGTCAACTTATTTATAAACATCGTTCTCCAATCCCGCTTGGATCGATAAACGATGTTCATAAATGGTTTAATATCTATAAAATATTTACGCTCTATTAAACTAAAGTTAGAACTAGTATTCCTCATGCCAATTTTCTTTTAAAAATCGGACTGGGAGTAGAGGCGACAATAAAGTAAAGTAAAATTTGTCTGCACAACTTTCAATTCATCGAGTTAACAGCTTCCACATGACGATTTTACCCTTTTTACAGGCATTTATCTCAACGGTAATCTCCCTTGATGTTAGATCTACAGCGGTTGGTTCCATTTACTACATAGAACTACGCGGACCGTACATTTTCGATGAAAGAGAAAGATCTTGCCATAAATTCCCTTTTGTTATTTCGAGAGTCCTAATCCTTTTCACATGTACTGTGGATTTCTACGGAAAAAACTTAGTAGAAAGGAATTTATAATTTAGTGTTGTTTAATTAAAGCAGCCACCGAGTGAACAGATAAATGTTATCCATTACTCCATTCCGTTAAAAGCACAAGGAATGTCGATTTAGACTGGCGATGGCGTAAAATTTTCTGTACCTACTTTTCTGTCGTATATTTTCTTTAATAGAAAAAACGCATTTTTTAGTTTTTTGCTTATAAAATCTAAACTAACGAAGCCATCTGAATACTATATAGAGATCGAACCGATCGAATAATAACAAAACCCGGAAAAATCTCGAAAAATTTAGCGTTTTCATAAAAATTCATTACTCCCCCATTTTTTAAGCTGTAGAGCTGACTCTGTGCACAAGAGTAGTAAATTATATGTACATTAAGTGTGCACAAAGCAGGTGCTGTCGGACCATTAGTTTTGGCACAATTGCAATATGAATTTTTTGGAGCACTATTTTGCAAAGTTTCTGGATGCGTTGGAGGTGGTCCGATTTTAATTTTTCATCCGGATTTTTAAGTAAAAGTATAATACTACAAAACGTATATTCTAATTTTCCGATAAAATGATGAGAAGTAGGTGAAAATTTCCTCCAAATATGCTCAAAAACGACCGAGCGCGGTTTAAATAAATATAGTGAATGTGCATAAAAATAAATAAAATATATCAGCATTGAATACAAAGATTGAATGTATCTTCTTTCCACGGTAATACTTACAGAATCATACATACACACTTGATTTACAAGTATTTAATTTCTCCGTACGGCAGTAAATTTACCAAAATAAAATTTATACAGATTAAATTATTTTTAGAAACATATAAGACACCTTTTGAAGGGTACAAATTCGTTTTAAGTTACAAGTACTTATAGTTCATGAAAGACGCAGGAAAAGACATTTGAAGGCTTGTGGAATACACAACCTAAGGGGTTAAAAATAATACACACAAACGATACTCCACAGTATTAGAAAGCGCATCTCGAACTCCAATCGAAAATTGACAAGAAATATCCTGTTTTACCTCAAGGAGTGTTCAGAGAGCATAGAAAATGATTTAGTGATGTGACTTCTGTACAACAACTATTTGCCTTTATCTTACTTACGTTTTACGTTTTGCTCATTTTTCTTTAAAGTTAATTCTTAAGCAATTCATCAGGATTTAGGAAAATTGTTAGAAATAAGATAAATTTAGTTTCATTAATGTAAAAGATGGCTAAAACTAAAAAAAAGTTATTGTGGACATCGAATTTTGATGATAGCTGTCCAATTTTAAATGGATTCAAAGTTAAATTACATCAGATAAAAGATAAATTTTGAAGATGCCGAATTATGACGTTACATACTTTTTTATCGACAAATGTGTAACCCAAGACGTTGTGTTTTCATTTCATTACTTCACTGTCCTTTCTACAATCAGGAGTAGAATTATATAAAATTGCGTTTCTCGTGAAATAATCCCAGATGTTCATAATGGTTTCCTACATCGGAAAACATTTCGGATCATATGAATTATGTTAAAATGTAAATGGCAATTTGTGATTCTTTTATAAAATTGCGGTAACTTTTTTTTGTATGTATATCATATTTTAATAAAACAGTAAGTATTTTTGGAAAGATTATATAATTGAATAATGAGAAAAAAATTGATATGATATTAAATTAAAAAGTGTCAGTAAATTTTATAACTATTAAAACTATTAAAAAATATAAGATAATTTTATGTATTATGTCATAAAGTAACATCTTGAGGGTATATTTCACTTTTTAAGTGTATGGCACAATTTATGTATTAACTCTAGAATCTAAACACTTGAATAATTTTTCTTGAGAACGAAGGATGCTTTTAAGCACACAATAATTTTTCAAGAGTGTACAGCAAACATCGGTGTGCTGCAGATAACAAGTTCTCAAGATGCTACACGAAACTTCTAGATTTGAATTCTGTAGTACCTACATATTTGCTTGGATATAATTTCACCCTTATAGAGGTTTCATAATAATTAATGACATTAGAACTTTAACTGTAGTTGCTAATGTGGCTATATTAAATTAATTAAATACAGTAGAATTTCAATGTAAAATATTTCTATTATTGCTTCGAAATAAAAAATGTGACATCGACATCGTAATAAAAATTTAAGTAATGTTTCTTTCGTGACAATAATAAATAATAAAGCAAAAATCATACCTTTTNTTAGACTGGCGATGGCGTAAAATTTTCTGTACCTACTTTTCTGTCGTATATTTTCTTTAATAGAAAAAACGCATTTTTTAGTTTTTTGCTTATAAAATCTAAACTAACGAAGCCATCTGAATACTATATAGAGATCGAACCGATCGAATAATAACAAAACCCGGAAAAATCTCGAAAAATTTAGCGTTTTCATAAAAATTCATTACTCCCCCATTTTTTAAGCTGTAGAGCTGACTCTGTGCACAAGAGTAGTAAATTATATGTACATTAAGTGTGCACAAAGCAGGTGCTGTCGGACCATTAGTTTTGGCACAATTGCAATATGAATTTTTTGGAGCACTATTTTGCAAAGTTTCTGGATGCGTTGGAGGTGGTCCGATTTTAATTTTTCATCCGGATTTTTAAGTAAAAGTATAATACTACAAAACGTATATTCTAATTTTCCGATAAAATGATGAGAAGTAGGTGAAAATTTCCTCCAAATATGCTCAAAAACGACCGAGCGCGGTTTAAATAAATATAGTGAATGTGCATAAAAATAAATAAAATATATCAGCATTGAATACAAAGATTGAATGTATCTTCTTTCCACGGTAATACTTACAGAATCATACATACACACTTGATTTACAAGTATTTAATTTCTCCGTACGGCAGTAAATTTACCAAAATAAAATTTATACAGATTAAATTATTTTTAGAAACATATAAGACACCTTTTGAAGGGTACAAATTCGTTTTAAGTTACAAGTACTTATAGTTCATGAAAGACGCAGGAAAAGACATTTGAAGGCTTGTGGAATACACAACCTAAGGGGTTAAAAATAATACACACAAACGATACTCCACAGTATTAGAAAGCGCATCTCGAACTCCAATCGAAAATTGACAAGAAATATCCTGTTTTACCTCAAGGAGTGTTCAGAGAGCATAGAAAATGATTTAGTGATGTGACTTCTGTACAACAACTATTTGCCTTTATCTTACTTACGTTTTACGTTTTGCTCATTTTTCTTTAAAGTTAATTCTTAAGCAATTCATCAGGATTTAGGAAAATTGTTAGAAATAAGATAAATTTAGTTTCATTAATGTAAAAGATGGCTAAAACTAAAAAAAAGTTATTGTGGACATCGAATTTTGATGATAGCTGTCCAATTTTAAATGGATTCAAAGTTAAATTACATCAGATAAAAGATAAATTTTGAAGATGCCGAATTATGACGTTACATACTTTTTTATCGACAAATGTGTAACCCAAGACGTTGTGTTTTCATTTCATTACTTCACTGTCCTTTCTACAATCAGGAGTAGAATTATATAAAATTGCGTTTCTCGTGAAATAATCCCAGATGTTCATAATGGTTTCCTACATCGGAAAACATTTCGGATCATATGAATTATGTTAAAATGTAAATGGCAATTTGTGATTCTTTTATAAAATTGCGGTAACTTTTTTTTGTATGTATATCATATTTTAATAAAACAGTAAGTATTTTTGGAAAGATTATATAATTGAATAATGAGAAAAAAATTGATATGATATTAAATTAAAAAGTGTCAGTAAATTTTATAACTATTAAAACTATTAAAAAATATAAGATAATTTTATGTATTATGTCATAAAGTAACATCTTGAGGGTATATTTCACTTTTTAAGTGTATGGCACAATTTATGTATTAACTCTAGAATCTAAACACTTGAATAATTTTTCTTGAGAACGAAGGATGCTTTTAAGCACACAATAATTTTTCAAGAGTGTACAGCAAACATCGGTGTGCTGCAGATAACAAGTTCTCAAGATGCTACACGAAACTTCTAGATTTGAATTCTGTAGTACCTACATATTTGCTTGGATATAATTTCACCCTTATAGAGGTTTCATAATAATTAATGACATTAGAACTTTAACTGTAGTTGCTAATGTGGCTATATTAAATTAATTAAATACAGTAGAATTTCAATGTAAAATATTTCTATTATTGCTTCGAAATAAAAAATGTGACATCGACATCGTAATAAAAATTTAAGTAATGTTTCTTTCGTGACAATAATAAATAATAAAGCAAAAATCATACCTTTTTCAAAATAAATCCCTAAAACGATGTTAGTAGTAAGTACCTATTAGTTTTTATTCAGTAAAACCGCCATATTGAAAAGCACCCCTTATAGTCCAATGAATCTGTCACGGCCTAATGTTAAATTTACAAAAAATACCACCTGGAAACAAAAAATATGGTGATATGGGAAAAAAATTCTAAGATCGTATTTTTTGAAACTTGAACTCCAATTGAAAAAAGTTAAATGAGAATGTTGTAGCTATTAAAAAACCTATCGATTAGTATTTTTAAATAATATCGATTGCTATATTACTTTTCGAGATATATCGAAAAAACCGTAAAAAATTTACTTTTTTTTTGTTTTTGCTGTATCTCATGCAAATTAAGATTTTGAAACTTGCTACTTGCTGTAAATGTAGCCCTCGGCAAGCAAAATAGTCCCCTTTTTTTAAATTAAAAAATATTAAAAGTTACATCGATTTTTCGAAAAAAAAGGTCATCTCGAAAATCGGCTCTTCTTGCACAACGAATAGTCGTAGAGAAACGAATCAGGAAACCAATAAAAATGTTAAAATAATTTTGAAACAGTCTGTATATTTTTCCAAACCAAGTTTTTATGTCTGCATTTCGAATAAATCGTAAAACGTAAATCACTTAACTGTGCCGTCCCATATTTAAAGATATTTTTAAGTGAAAATAAAATACTCCCCGACGTCGGAACTTCAATGGGTTTAAAAGCCCCAATAATTTATCTTAAGAGCATTGTACCATGTACAGCATCTGTATTTTCAAATTTATATCATCAATTTAGCTGGATTTTGTTTACAGTTCTAATCTGATTTAAGGAAATTAGTACGCAATTAATCCTGTATTTATGAGTCTCATTTGCAGCGAAAGTGAAAGATAAATTTAATTTGGATCATGTGCTCTAAAAATATCAGAATCATATTCCAGTATTATTTTTACATTTAAAATATTTGATTTATGCTTTTCGAATTTACTAATACCTAGTCATAAGCAAATGATTATACCCATACTTTTTCTTTTCAAATTCTTTTCATTTCTATCTGATATTAACAAATTTCACATTTTTATTTATAACATTTGTCCAATCTTCAACGCTCTTGCATAAACTCAAAAAAATGTATTACTTCTATATTATTTTAAAACTATTTCTTCTTTATATTAATGAAACAAACGTCTACAAAATTACTTATTTTTAACTTGCTATAGTCTAAATAAGTTATTGTGTAATTATGTATTTTGTTTTAAATGCTTTTAAGGAAAATTGCACAGCATTATTACATTTACGAAAACATGATTTAAATGCCAACTTTATCTACTTTTATATTTTTATTAAAAAAATTGTTGTTCTCATGTCTTTTCAATGACTTCAGTCTTATTTTATCAAGTAAAGTTACTCTTTGTTTTTTTTTGGGGGTTTTTTTCAAAGTTGGCAGGTCTCAGCCAGTGCCAGGACAGGAGGAGGCCCCGCGAAGTGAATTAATTTCAACACTTGTGTATCCTAATTAATCATTTATGGGTGATTTATTTTTGCACTCAATATATAGTGAATTAAAAACCAAGTCTGAGTAAAAAATGATTCAATAATAGTTAAATTTAAAACATATTAGTGAAAACGTCAACTCTAAATTGGTTTTATATAATCAGAATAGAGTCGAAAGTCGCTCAATTGATAGTTAGCAGCAAAGTTAGTATAGTAACTCGAATTTGAATAAAATTCATTCATTTCTGATGCAATAGTTTCACTCAGTTGTACTCATACTAATAGAGTGAAAATTTCACTCAATCGGGTGTGGACAGAAATTGATACTTTATTGGGTGAAATTGAGTGAAATTTGAGTGAAATTTTTTTTCAATGTACACGCATATTATACAAGCATTGGTTACCACCGGATTTTCGTGAATTGTTCTTGTAGAATCATGCTCAGATGAAGCTATGTTTACAGGAAATGGCATAAATAATGCATACACCTGGGAATTTGAGAAGCCGTGTACAATTCAACGAGATTACCTCTAGCACCGTTTCTCTCTGAATGTTTGGACAGCGATTATTGACAATCAGTTAATTAGACCGTTCATATTGCCAGATCGAATTAATAGTTTATAGTATCTGAATTTCTTCGACATGATTTTCCTGGACTCTTTCAAGATGCGCCTTTATCTGTTCCAGAACAAATATAGTTCTTGCACGATGGCACGCCTTCTGATTTTCGACAAAATATTCGAGATTACCTTAGTGAAGTTCAAAAGATTGGATAAGAAGTACTGGTAGCGTGACCACAGTAGTTGCTTGACTTAAACCCTATTGATTTTCTACTAAAGTAGAAACTATTGATGACTAGTGCAGTACATTGTGCTAGGTTAGGTATTCCAAATTTTCGTAGTNATGCAGGCTTAGCGTAGAAATTTAATATTAGCAATAAAAAAATTATTTTAAGGAAGCAGATTTGGAGGGTCTATTTTAGATCCTTGAAGTTATAAATTGTTATATTTGTCGTCACTTAGTAATGCACAGGGTATTCAAAAAACTGCTGAATACTTATGTCAACTTTAAACAGCAATAACTTGGTTATTTTAAATGGAACACCCAGTATATTTTTAGTTTGGTAGTTGGGAAATTTAAAACTCTTTCAAACTGTGTATAGGTTCCCTATACCTATCTCTAACGGTATTGAGATATTTTTGTAAGATGTATCCAGATGTATCCAGTTAGTTAATTAAAAACTGAGTATAGAATGACTCTATAGTAGTTAAATTTAAATCAAAGATATTAGACAAACAGTCAACCCTAAATTGGTTTTATATACTCAGAAGAGTCAAAAGCCACTCAATTAAAACTAAGCAGTAACTCGGATTTGAGTAAAACGCACTCATTTCTGATGCAATAGTTTCACTCAGTTGTACCTGATAGGTACTAATAATAGAGTGAAAATTTCAATCAATCGGGTGTGGATAGAAATTGATACATTATATATAGTAAAATTGAGGGAAATTTGAGTGAAATTTTTTTACAGTGTATGAACCAACAATTGATGTATCACATTTTCAAAACTTAATTATATTCGAATCTACTCTTTAGGTACAGCCTAACATATTTTGCTCTGATATAGCTTAACGAGGCGCCTTAATTTCGCAAGATAAGATACTCGCCACTTTACTCTTACAAGAAGTGAATAGATAAGGCCTACATAACAATACAACTCCCTTGGAAGCTTTTTAAATTAGCCTTAAAATTTGTCACATTCATTAAGATAACTTCAAATAGATAACTAAGCAAAATGCTCTTAAAAAACATAATTTAAAATTGAAAACATCATTAAACATTTGAAATGTGAAACACTGTATAGGTATATCCATACTTTTCAAAAATATTTTGGGTTATGCAGTTTGATTAAAAAACTACGTAACCCATTTTCTCTGTGAGATTGGATATCTTTTACATGCTTACATGGTGTCGAAGAACATTGTTTGACTTTATTTGACAAGATTTTTTTTTAATTATTTATTGGATTTTGCTTTAATTGGTTTAATACCTTTAAAAAGGAGTACACACATGCGGTTTCACTTCAGTAGCGTATTGAAAACGTCATTTTAAGTACAATATTCGCAATGAACATATTAGCCAAACCTCTTCGATTTCGAGATACAATGTGTTGAAGTTTCTAAAAAAAAATCAATCGTTTTTCTGAGTATTTGAGCATAGAAGGACATTTTTTGCATATGTTAAATTTTTTTCTACAAAAATGCTAATTTTTACGTTAATAGATTTACCAGTGGCGTACTTTCTTCGTGCGTTTTACTATTGTCTTTCAAAAATAATGACACACCAATGTCTTAATGGCAATATTCCACCATTTTTAGAATCCTCTAGAATTTGAAGAAGAAAAACTATTACCTATTTAATTTTTTTCCTAGGTTTCACGGTTTTCTAGTACAATTTAATAGCTTTGTTGAATCTGCCACAATAGACGACACTGAAATTAGAATAGGCCATGGGTCCCTCTTTTGGACAAAATTAAAATTGCTGAAACAGAAACTCGATTCAAAACTAGGGTAAAATTGTCAAGTTTGGCTTACTCTGCAGACTACAATGATAAATCGGGTCGCTTTTAATAATAATTTATTAACGAGAATTTCGGGTAATGAAAAAAAATTGAATTTTTAATGAAATATGTTAACTGGACAAAACGTAAAACAAATACCTGGTTTCTAAACTAAAGAAGCTATTCAAAGTAAGACGCATTTTCTTGAATACAAACTCAGCACCGATTTATGCCGACCTTTTAATAATTGATTTAGTCGTATTTTCTGTTCCCTCAATTAATTCTTTCTGATGTCAATACAATAAATTTAATTGTTTAAAACTCTAAGCAAAAAAATCGAGAGGAGTAGTATTTCAATTTGGATACTGGTGCGACCCTGACACTAGTCTGCCACATTAGATGCATCGATTCAGATAAGTTGCATTAAGCTATTCCCGGGCTATTTATCCGTAAACAGTCGAACATCCGTCAGGATGAAACGAAGGATTTCGTCTTGAACGAAGATCAAAATCCCAGAAATCCGAGACGTCGAAAATAGGAGCGAATATATTTTGACAATTTTGACAATTTGTACACTGAAACTTATTGGAATCAGTTCTTCTAGTTTTATGCTGTTGAAATGAAACTTGATTTTGCATTGTATTTATTTGATTTTCTAAAACTTGTTGTTTTTGGTTCATATTATATTGTCAATTAAATTTTGAAATTGATTTTTGAATTTGTTATCGTTTTTACGTTGTTATTAGTAATTTGTGAAGATTGAGTTAGATTGTTCTTTCAACATTCATTCATTAAAATGAATTGATAATTTTTATAATGATCTAAAGGTTGATAAGTTTCCCATATTTTATCTGCTATTTCTAGTATATCATTAACATCTTCCTTACCAGAGGTTGTTATTGCCACCAATATGGTTTTTGGTAGACACCGTATCCATAATTTTAGTAGTAATTTATTGCGAACCGCCAACGGTCTCCCATTTCTGATCCTGATAATAATTCATCTAATCTTTTTTCTTCACTGACTGTTAATTACTTACTGACCTGTTAATTATAGTTTCTTTAATTTTGGTATATAAATTTTGTTGTGGAGGTTTTCAAATGATATCAAAAACGTTTAAAATTACTTCTAAAGGTAAATTTTAAATTACATGATTAAATTTCATTTTTTCTAACGACATTTCAGCTAATGCAAATTGTGCCTCTATTTGACTAAACCAAATTTCCGGTTTTGTTATCAAAAACGGTGGTAATTTCATAAATCATTTCATTTGTGTCATTCAGTTTGAATTATTTAAAAGTAGTTAAAAATTTAGTTTATTTTTGAAATTGGGAGTATGTTTATATTATGTATAGCAACCTTATCACAACAGTTTCTCGAAAAGAAAGAGGTTTGACCAGTATGTATATTGAGAATATTTTGCTTAAAACTACACTCTGTATACGCTATTAGAGTCATGCACATTAAAACAAGAACATCCTTCATTGAAAGGATGATTTTAAGAACCAGTATTCCGTGTACAGCTTTTATGGCATTATGAAGACATGTAAAGCTATAAAAATGTTAATTGTGCATATTCCTGTTTGAAATAATATATCAACAAAGCAATCAGTTTCTTTTTCACTATAAAACGTTATCTAAAATATTTTATAGGGACAAAAATTACGCTTTTTCAAAAGACAAGCGTAAATATTTAACATATTTCAGTCAATGTTGTTACTACGTATTTTTTCTGTAAGAAAGTACGCAAACAAGCAGTGTTGCCGCATATGACATGTAAACTATATATTGATTTCATAATATATTCAAACGTTACTATAATTAATTTTGATTCCAGCCACCACAATGGAAGGGAAACAACAACACCAGCTCGTGAGATTGGAATTAATAATTAAAGCAAATATCTCCACTGACAAGGTTGTGCATCAAAAGTGAATAGTGAATTTACCCGGTTGGAAAATGGACTGAAGTTTTAGTTTACTAAACGGTTCAAAAGTGGACAATTATTCCGGTTACTAATTGAGGAATGCTTTCATTCAGTCATGCAGGTAAGAAAATAGTTACCCATTTTTAAAATTATGAAAAATTTTAATGTTAACTACAGGGTGTTCTGTACTGATACCCTGTAACTTTATTATAGTAATTATATACAGATTTAACGTCTCTTTTTATTATATCGAGGTGTTAATTTAAAAAGAAACAATATGATCTAAGGAAATTTATCTTAAGTCTTCTTTTAAATGTGCTTAAAGATTTTAATGGTAACGAAATATTTATTACACATATTCACAAATCTTGACCAAAAATGAAACCTGGTATTCTTTGGTGAATCCTTCCTATAAAGTTTTTATCTGGGACGCTTCGTTAAAAAGATACAGGGTGTTAAACTTCAAAAAATATTTTTAATTTTTTTAAATAATTTAAAAACTAGTAAGTAAGTGATATAATTTGAAATTGAGCACATGTATTTATGTAAACATTGTCCAAAATCTGAGGGCATTTCCTAACATTTACATTCTCCATTGGCAGAGGTACAGGTTATCGGTGGCATATTTTTCTAAATAAAATAGTACACCACTGCTTTACGATAACAACTATGATCTTTTCGGATTCGCCTTTTAATTTTCTACAAATTACTACTCTTTTATGTTTTTCGAAGAAAGCCTGATTTTCGAGAAAATCTGAGAACACATTTCTATATTGGAATATACCTAATGCTTTTTAAAATTACATAGTGGGCTGCGATAACAACTTTGCCATTCTAAGCAGTTAGAAGAATAAATAATGATTTTCTTCAGATTCAAGCGACAATAAATTTCGAACAAATTACATTTTCGTTACTAAAAAAATGTCAGGCCTGTGTTCGTGGAAATAAAGGTATTTTTTACTCAAATAAAATCATTAAAATGATGACTAATATTATTAATTTCTTTATTATGGAATTACACTTTGCAGTAACTCAACCAAAGCTAGTAGAGTCTTTAGTCTACAGAAAATGTCTATACGAATAATCAGTAATGTCCCTCCTGGCACTCATTGTCAACCTATTTTTAAAAAATTGAAAATTCTTCCTTTGTCTTGTATCTTTATTTTACAAACTTTGTTGTGCATTCACCGTAACAAGAAATCATTTACTCGTCATAGTGAAATTCACGCTTACAACACAGGGCATGCTGATAGATTAATACCGCAGTTTTCAAGAATCAATATGTCAAAGATGAATAAACCGAAAGTAGATATATAATAAGTACCTTTGTTAATTACTATGCAACTAAAAATGTTACGCAAATGAATTGCAGGGCATTTAACTTACTGGCCAAAAAATTTCTAAATGACAATTGCTTTTATAGCGTAAACGAATTCATGACATATGCGAGTTCTAACTCCTAACAATTGTGTAGCACTATCCATCATTTTATTTTATTTTATTTTATTTTGTTCAACTAACCACTTTTTTAACTACTAACAAGCTATTTTATCATATATCTAATTTTATTAATTCCTGATTAGTGACCCATGTACTATAATTGTATAAATGGTCAATAAATGAGTATGAGTATGAGTATTCAAGTAAATAGTCAACTGCTTAGTGCTTGTCATGTAATTTAAGTAAAAGTGTTTTCAGTTCAGTGGTCGATAGCCGCACGGTTTAAGGCGTCAGTCCTTTAATCGTGTGCAAATTTCTGCTCGGGTTCGATTCCCGCGGCCGGTAGACCGTATATTAGCTATGCTTGTACGGAGGATTGGCACCCTCTGTGCAGGTATCGTAGGGTGGAAGAATGTTGGCTTGGGTCAATGTGAGAGATTGAAATCAGTTGGCATTTGACCACCCCCCTAATTAATGATGTTTTCCAGGTTTCCCTCATTCCTGCACTGAATGGTGGTTAGGGCGTACCAACATAAGTCGTTCCTGGGCGCAAATGCTTGCCTGCCTAATAATAATATGCCGCCTCCTCTCCCGCACAAGTCTACGACTTATGGGCTAACTCTCGTAGTTAGAATGAGGAGTAGAGATATTATTATTATTATTATAGTTGATTTTTTAAGTTTTACTCAAAAATCAGGCTTTTTTCGAAAAACATAGGAGAGTAGTAATTGAAAGGCGAATCCGAAAATATCATGGTTGTTCCCGTAAAGCAGTAACTTTTTTTAAAAATTATTATTAATATTTTATTTAGAAAAATATGCCACCAATACCCTGTATCTCCGCCACTGGAGAATGTAAATTTTAGGAAATACTCTCAGATTTTGGACAATGTTTACATAAATACATGTGCTCAATTAAAGATTATTTCACTTACTAGTTTTTAAATTATTTAAAAACATTAAAAATATTTTTTGAAGTTACTGTCTTAGTAGGACTATTAATAATTACTCTCTTTTTTAATAAATTAACTCATCGATTACTTTTAGAAGGACAATCTATTGAAATTGTATGAACTATTTTACCTGCAGTTACATTCCTTGTTGACTTTGTATCTTTTTAACGAAGCGTCCTAAATAAAAATTAAAATTCACCAAAGAATACGTATACCATTTGTGAATCACCCTGTATATTATACGCATACATATGTATGGGAAATATTTCTAAATTACAGCAGTTTTGTAAAATGGCAGTCTGATAGAAACGAAGTGGTCGCCTTTTTTTCATATTCAACTAGTTACAATTATTTAATTTATGACAACTGCATCCGGTTTACTAATACGATGCTTTATAAAAGATTTTTTAACCTTCTCTATCCTTCTGATTTTAAACTCATTCATACACGAGCTATGAAGAGTTTCTGAATAATTAAATATAATTTTTGTAAAAATTTAATTTTATGAATTGTATCTGTGATGAGAAAATAGTTAGATTAGACATCTCTTAATATCGCTTTTCAATTTCAAGTTAAAATCGAAATATAAATCTAACATATTTTTTAAATACACACGTAGTTTTCAAAGTTCTTGGTATACTAACTTTTTTAAGGTTTACTCTACAATCAGTCTTTTTTCGAAAAACATGAGAGTGTAGTAATTTATAGAAATTTGAAAGACGAATCCAAAAATATCATGGTTGTTACCGTAAAGCAGTGGTGTGCTATTTTATTTAGAAAAATATCCCACCGATACCCTGTATCTCCGCCTAAATTTTAGAAAAAGACCTCAGATTTTGGACAATATTTACATAAATACACCGTATGTAATAATCCGTAGGAGCTTTTTCTCTAAAAAATAATCGTCTTCAGCGATAAATGCATAAATAATTTCAACAGACTGTATATGTATGATTTTGGGACGTTGTTATGTAAAATATCTTCAAAAGTATACAAGATTTTTTAGCTCAAAAATCGTTAATAAACCAAGAATCTGAAACGATTGATTTCCCAAATGCAGAGTTTTCCTGTCTATATTTGAACAGATGATATGTGATGTAAACTAGTATAGTAAATATTAAAAAGGTAAATATTTTTTCATCTCAGAGTTGGAAAATCTGTTGATGAATTAAATTTCTAACTGTAGTTATCTAAACGAAATATAAACAAATAGATTTTCCGTTATGTTAAATACGAAAATATTAAGTTTATGTCTTTTAGTAGTAGTGCCTTGACTTCAATTTTACAGTAAACATTTACAATACTAATCCAGGATTTATGAGTGCTGGTAACATATTTCAGAATATTGAAGTGAACGCGTTATCTCTCATAAAAATCCAGTACCCTGGATCTCGGAAACCAGTGGCCCAAACCCTTGATTTATAAATATTTTTAATCTAAATTAACATGAGCAAAAACATTTTAAAACTATAACAAGGGTGTAGTTTACAATTATTACTAAGTAAGCTTAGTTTGCAGCAATTGTCAATGATTAGTTGCCACGTTGTCGGTTTAGACTTGTTGATGTTTTGAGACATATTTATTTTTCGGAAGAAATTCTAAAATTGGAGATTAAGTTGTCTGGTCCTTATTTATAGGTTTGCTGGGTGCACTATTTTGTATGCACGATCTGAAGTCACTTGCCTGTGACATTATGCTTACTGTTTTTTTGCGGATAAGTCGTTTCTAAATTCTAGTTGGTTGTTAAGTCCTCATCTTGGTCAAAATTATTGCGATTTTTCTCTAGTCTAAGAGTTTCTTCTGAAGAATAAGGCGAGATGTCTCTCGAAACAGCAAAAAGTCTAAAACGACAATGTAACAACCAGCTCGGAAAAAATTGCTGTTACAACATGACATCTGCAACCTCCATCTCTTCCAAGACACCAACGCAAATTTCCCTTTTTACGTTTTCGTTGAACTATCGCGATAAAGATAGCATCATTCGGCACATGTCTACCCCAATAGTGTTCTACAAACCACCGAGAAAGCACTAATGCATTTTGTCTTGCTTCGGTCTGCATTACTGTATGTGTATATATGGGCCATTTCGGATTCTTCTAAAATTGATGTAACCAATAAACCACGGTAACAAGAGTACTATGAAAATCACGGTAACACTGGATAAATAGGCATTTGCCAAATCAAATTGGCTAAAGCTACCTTTAGAAGTGCACGCAAGAAACATGCGATACATTTTATTATCAATTTTTTAGTGATATCGATACCATTTTTGTTGGCGTATATATCCCCAAAGATTTTTGGATAAATTGCAAATCTCTCCATGTTTAGCTTTCCCTTTAGTGCCTTTTTTTTTCAAAAGGATAGTTCCCCGAACTGAATCAACAAGTTCATTTGTTTCACTTGAGAGAATTGCACGAAGTGAGTGACATTCCCTTCGAATACAAGCTACAGTTTTAATAAACGTACACTCTAGTGTCATATTTCATAATTCCCTTTATGGGTAAACTGTTCTTTGCTCGGTTTCGCTTTGTTGAAACATTGTTAAATTTTATGTTGTCATTATCAAACTCGGTGGCCTTTGTTATAGTTTGAATGTAGTCGATTATTCCAGAGGCATCCTGGGTGCGTTCGCTTCAATAGACCGTTTCTTTTTGTGGAGAGTTATGGCTTCAATTCGTCCCCATTATTTGGATAATCATCAGTTAATGAGCTTCCCCGCAACAAGTTGGTTTTTAATATCTTCCACGCCTTAGTTCTCTTTCTTCGTGGCAGTCTGATTTAATCACAGGATTTATTAAAAAAAATACATTGATGCTTTTAGTCAATGCAGAATTTAATTATAGAGAAAGGAATTATAAAGTATTAATTTTTATCCTTTTCAAGTTATTTTACTTTCTGAACATTTAAATAAAAAACAATATAATTATTCTATAAATAAATAAGCAAACAAGCACACAAATGAACACACAAACAAACAAACAAGCAAGGAAACAAGTAAGCAAGCAAACAGACAAACAAACAAAAACAAAAATAGAAACAGAAACAGAAACAGAAACAAAAACAAAAACAAAAAACAAAAACAAAAACACAAACAGAAATAAAAACAAACAATTGAAACAAATAAATAAAAGGATTCTACATTACTGATATGAAAGCGTTAGTTAAATGTTTAACTCTTATCTTCAATTTGTCTGTAAGATCTTCAATATTATTAGTTACACTATAGAAACAGTTTAACATTCGTCGCATTAAAAAAAAACAAAACCCAAATTAAGAATTACAACAGGCCTGCAGCAAACTAATTTAATTTAAAATTCTTCTTGAAAACGATATGGATTCACGGCAGGAACGTCAACAGTACGAAATCTGATATGTACTGATCAGTATCAGAAACCTTGGATGGAAAAGATCAGGTTGAAGCTTTTGACATACTTTCACTGATCGGTTGTTTTTCTATGAACTTTACCTATTCTCTAGTCTTATTTATCTCATATCATATTATATGTCTAGTACCATGTCTAATACGTGTCTGTCGAAGTATATGTGATGTTAAATGTTCCCCAAGGTTCGGTCTTAGGTCCACTGTTGTTTAAATGCAAAAAAAAATAGAATTTATAAATAACATCAGCTTGAATATTAACAGCAACCCGACCCACCTAAAATTATCCTTAATAGTTGAATCCTGTTTGACTCTATTATTTTTTCTTCGCTTTATACTGGAATATGCTAAGCAGTCTGGAATCCGGGCGAATTGTTTATAAAACAACTTCAGAAGCAACGTCTTAAATATATAACTTAACAAATATGATAATATTTATCCACCACAAAGAATTCCACAGTCAGAACTATTACCCAAGTTTTAAGTTAATAACTTAGCTCAAGGAAGACTACTTTTCTGTTGTTTCTATTTAAACTTGCAAATGGAATAACTGATGGTAAGGAGTTATTTATGTTATTTAAGTTTTAATAGTTGAGTGGAACTTGGCATAAGTTTTTATTTTATTTAAAAACAAAAAGTACAAATGACCTTCAATTTGCACCGATAAATGTTACGGTTAATTATCACCGTTATCAAAATTTTGTTGACATTTTTTGTTGTAATGTACATAAGTTTTGTCTAGTTATGAAGGTATATTTATTTGATACGTTTCCTTATATAAATTCAAATAAAAGGTTTGACAGAAGTTTTAATTAATAAAAATCACATACACATGAATTTTTTCAACCATAATGTTCTCAATGGGATATGGGCAAATATACGAAAAGTTAGTTACTTTAAGGATAAAAAAGGGATATGGATTAGGGTCAAGAAGCGAGTAACAGTATATAAATATTATTCCAGAATATAGAATAAGGTTCAATCTAAAAAGGATTTTGCACAAAAATCATGTCGTAAACTTTCATTATCAGCATACTCCAAAAATATTCATCTTAGCAAATATCATCCATATCAAAAAGTTTAAATTGAAATATCAGCAAACCGACTCAAAAAAGGAAACGGTACACAGTGGCTCAAAGAAAATCACGAGAGGTGCCGTGAAACCAGAAAAGAAATTCAAGCAGAAAGACGGATTAAATCGTCTTTAGAAGAAAGACTAACTATGTATAATATACTTACAGATCGACACAAGTAAGTTTGCTTTTCTGGCTTAGGACTACGCATTGTTGAGAACGAACACATTCGGTTAGAAGAAATAAAATCCAGTGCGCGTTTGTGGGCGGAGCTGTCTCAGATGCAGACTTATTTGTGAAGATCTGTACACAGCAACACAATTTTCTTCTGCGCAATTGTTTTATATAAAAAGATTTTACGTTAGTTTATTTGAACCCTTATTATCATTTAAGCAGATCCATTTAGAAAACCGTTAAAAGGTTAGGTAATTTTTTATTTCTGTGCAAATGTTTTGTATAAAAGCATTTAAGGAGCATCGTCTCAACTGAAAATTGATACAATTCTGCTTCCCTTATTTTACGTAATACATTTATGACTTTATTTACTTAGAAAGCTTCAGATATATTATTTTTTTTATGAAGGACTCATAATACCGTACTTTTTCGCAACAACAATTTTATTTTAGATGAAGAAAACTTGGTAAAAAATATTGTTGGTAAATTCAAGTAAAAAATAAGCTCCTGCAAAAGAAACAGTGTATCTGCAGGAATAGAACTTGTAGTTGACTTGTGGTTAGTTTCCAAACAATGTAAAATCAGAGAATTTAATTGCAAAAAATCTATTCATCTACAAATAAAAAACGAAAACCAAAATTCAAATAAAAACCAAATCCTAAATACTGAGATAATAATTTATTTTCATATATTTCGCTACAGCTGCTATAACAATTATTTTTTATAATTAAATGTCGTTTTGTGTCAAAATAATTTTATAACCATAGACGAAAGAACAATATGTCAGTCAAATTTGACTTTTACATATCGATCTCGAGAACCATAATTAAATTCCACTGTGTATATTATACAGGGTAGCCCATCGAAAACGTACCGCAAGGCATTACAGGGTAGTAATGAACTTTTCGGCAAAATCCAAAAACAGGTAAAGTTTGCTTCTGAGGGGGACAACTTTTGGCGCAAAAAGCATAGCAAAATCTTCAACCCGCTAAGTGGGGGTGCCATCCCCAAAATTTTTTTAAATGGGAATGGGGGTCAAGTGGGGGGTCATTAGAAAGGGCTTTTAATTCTCTATACATCGATTCTTACTTTTTGAAAATCGATCCATTATTTTAGAAAATATGCAGCTTTGAAAATACGAACAATATTTTTGACGAGAAATGCGAAAATCGATTTAATTTTACTTCAAAACTTACGGTATTAGTCAAGTAAATGCTGAAAATGTTGTCCGCCAACTTGCATACAATGATACAGGTTGTCTTCAAACCGTTGTCGAACATTCTGGAGCACTTGCGGTGTTACTTCGCGACATACATTAATGATTCGTCNAATTTATATATATATATATATATAGAGCAGGAAGGGTAGTCTTGACTGACTAGTTAAGAAAAAAACCAGTGATGTATTTGGGATTGCAGTCAATAGTGCTAAGGGCTAATGTAATAAGAACACTCTGTGTTGTTGTCAAGCTTTCGGAAATGTTTATTTCCTTTCTCAAGACATCTATAAGAAATAACAAAAATGCTTAGAATAATAAGTTATAAAAGCTTATTATATACTTACAAACGTGAGATTATCCTATAAAAACCATCAAAAACGAAGTATACAAGAACATTGTTAAAATTTTTAATTAAAAGTAATTGTAACTATAGTCAAACATTCTATTATAAACAACAATTTTTAAGTCAATTTTTAAAATTTAAACAACTACTACAGTAAAAAGGAGCCATGCCTTTGAATTGTGAACTATTTTTTCTGAGAAAAAATACTGTGATACAGATCACGTGATACATTTCTATTATAAAATAATATTTTCTTTTTATATTTTTCTCAGCAGATTTAATGTTTTTTATTTTAAGTGTAGCTTATTATTCGTTCCGTGATTATTCGTTTCAAATGCAAATGACAAAAATATAAAGCACTTCTTTATTCCAACACCGGCTTAATAGCGGGTAATTTAAAAAGATATAGTTACGAAATTTGGCACAAACCACCGCAGGTTCTAACGGATTGCTGTCGCTTCTAAGGGAAACGAGAAATAGGTCACAGCGGAATAATCTGAATGTACGGGAACGACTAGATTTTTCAGTAGAAATTGTATAAGATGTACTCGGAAAAATACTATTTACATCGTACGACACTTTTTCGAAAATCCTAGAAACAAAACCTAGAACTTTTCAATTAATTTTCCTGTTACGTGGTTTATGGACAAATAATTGATAAATAAATTATCGTAGTTATATGCAAAAGTTCTGTTGGACCAAATATATCTTGCAAACAGTATATGTTTTTTAATACCAACTGACTGACCACAACAATACAAAGAAACATTTTTGGAACCGCTGACCTTCGATAGCTCGGCGCTAGTTTGCAATTTACAATGTATACACAAAAAAGTATAGTTATCACCGTGTCCATTAATTCATTGTTACTGTGTTGATGGGTCGTTCTTCTTATTGTTTATTCGCACTTATCTATACATATATAACCCAGACATATTGTCAGTTCATAAAAAGAAAACACGGTAAGTATCCAGAAAAATTAAACATTGCTTCACTGGTAATTTTACTTGAAACCTACGCAATAAAAGACACAAAATCAAAGTGGAACTACTGATTACCTAAAACTGAACTGGCAGTTTTCTTTATAAAAAAGACAGTTCCAGAGATTCTCAATCAGTTTTAACAATATTTATCATTATTAATTTTAATCATCGTTTTGCTGTTTTAACGGTATTGACTACTGAAAATACCTATTAGGTAATAGAAGATTCTACTTAGCATTACAAAAATCCTCTCAAATTATATGGACATATGTTTCAAATTTATTTATTTTTCTATACTTACTTATATCCTTTTTCATGCATTATTAATAATAATGATCACACTACTAATACGCTAATAGAATAGTTTTTTCACTGACAAATAAAATAATATTTTAAAATATCTAAACCTTATTAAGAATCAGTTCTAGTCTGCTGTAAATTATTCGAACTGTAATAAAATAATAATAAAAAGTGTACCTACATAAGTTAACTAAATTTGGTATTATGTATCTCTCAATACTGCAGAGCCTTAATAAATATTCACAAGCCACGTGACCACCGAACTTAGGCAACCAACATTGCGCGGCTGGTACTGGCAACGAAAAATTCTTAAATCTTCGCATCACCAGTATTAATGATTCGTTTACAATGAGCAGTGACAAACTGTTACGACCGCTGATTGATTGAATAGAATCCGGTGAAAAATTATACCAATCACAGCGGGTGAAACAGAATGTTGTGTTTAAATGTAATCTATATCTTTTAATAATTTTTAATTTTATCGAAATTTGATTTAATTAATAACATGAAGAAAATACACTCTCTGTCCCAAACAAAATTGCTGCTCACGTGGCTTATAATCATTTTTTTAAAGCTCTGTATTAGAATATTTACATATACATACATAAATTATATTTTTCATTGTCCAGACAAATCAGGCAATTAAAAAATTGAATTACATGAATCAACGTAAACAAATGTAGAAAAAGTCAAATGGAAAAAAAATATGTAAAAAAATTGTCATTTCTGTTTATTTATTTGATAGCTAGAAAAATTTCAACAAAAAATACTTAACAAAAGTTATGCTTTCAAAACTAGTTGATTCGAGAATATTTCTTCTTATTATGAAAAGTCAATTTCATTAGACAGGAGAAGTTTCATTTAATATGTAAATAGGTATTACTTTTATTGTTTTACCACCTGTACACTGTCTTCCTGTAGCCACATATGAACTTTCCAGATAACTTCAGATGTTATTCACTAAGACTGAACAAACAATTAATTAAACAAATAGCTCTACGTCTGAGAATTTTTTTTACTTGATAAATAGGTTAGAGCAAATAAAACTTCAAACGTTTGTTCAAGTCGTTTGTACTTCTAAGGGGCTTAACCTCATATATTTTTGTAGCCACAAAGATTTTTAGGCAAACACGGGCAAAAAGGGAAAATATATATCTCGTAATTTGTCACTGCCAAGTAAATTGATCATGCTAAGGTCACAAGGTGTTGGTATCTGAACGAGGGTGATTTTCGCTTTGGAATATTTATAGATATGAATAGTTAGATAGAAATAGAAAATTATCCGTAAATAGACAACTTCATTTATTAGACATATTTATTGAATGTTATTTTGAGAAGCAGTTAACAAGTAGAAAGTTTATTAACATGAACAACATAATGAATTAGTTTTGCGAAAAATGCTGAGACAGGCCGGTATTTGTTTTCGTTGATACTGTTTAGAAATTCAGGAAAGATTTTGCTCAGGAAAATTTTTTACTATGGTTACAGAATTATTAATCCAAGTTTCAAAACATCATTTTTATTGATGGTAAATTAATAACTAAAATATTTGTTTAAATTTTGCAATACGTGTTGCATGAGGGCATTCTTAAAATGAAAAAAATTAACTATGTATATGTCAATTATTCACCTTCACACCATACAGTATGCTTTAGGGTCTTCATAACCGGAGGGTCCGAAGATGCAATGCAACAGAGTGGCCAGCCTTGACACCAGACTTAATATCCTCTGATTTTTTCTTGTGGTTGTATTTAAAAAGCAGATTTTCTGAACACTGTTTAACCGATGTAGAAGGTTTTAAAAATGCGACCATAGCTAAGATAAAGATTAGAAATATACAAAATGAACTTCTATTCACATTTTATTTTACTAAGTAGTAAATGGTCCTCAATTTGAATACTTACAAGTATTGTCATTATTGCAGACAATTAATATTTCTCGACGTTTCTTATAACAAATCGTCAATAAAGTCTTCTGAATAAAATCATTTTATAATTTTTGAAGGTAGATAACAGACCCCACTTATGGTGTATCATCAATTGTGGCGGTATAAGGTACTCAAGAAAGCAAGCTCAGTCAATCAATAAAAAAATAGTTATGACGTTATACTTGGACGTTATACTTGGACCTTAACAATTGGACGTAAAATTAATTGTTAAAAAGATTTCAAAAATCGACCCGTTTGTATCTTTTACTTAGTCGTTTTATTCCAAACAGAATATTCCTGACTTTGTTCCACATATAAAACCATATAGAATTTGACATTAATATAGTTTATTAAATGTTTGTTTCTAATTATTGCTTGAAAGAACTTTTATATACCATATTTAATAACACCAATTTTCTGATAAACTATGAACTCTTAGAGGCGCCTTTAATATTTTAATTTTATTTAAGTAAACCCGTCAAGGTTCGGTTTTGATTAGACCAAAATTAGCGAGAACTTCAAATCCCATCCTGCCACCCGGCGAATTTCGCATCCAGAGAAAATTTATTCAAATATTTGAAGATTAAGTAAACATAAAAAATAAGAAAAGTAATTGGTTAATTTACGTTAATTTTTAACGAACTGATTAAATACAATTTTAAACACTGTACTGATTATATTGACCATTATTAGAAGTAAAATTAATTAAGCCACATTAGAAACAAAGATAAAATTTACTTTTATTATATTGCTTGTAGTTTTTAGGATGGTATTTGTAAAATTGTCATGTCTGTTTTCCATAGTTCTTGAATCAGCTTCAACGAAGTATTTACTGTCATCAATTTAAAACTGGTAGTTTCCTGACTTTCCTGGTATTAGGAAATTAGCGGTTTTCCCGATAATTAGTTGGTCGACCCTCGTTACACCTTATAAATTATGCAATGGGAATGATACTCTGTTACGTATCTCAACGGTAAAATTACTGAATTCAATTGCAGGCTTTGTTACATCAACATAATCTGAAGTAAGGCTTCAATTTAATTGTACTAATTCAATATACAGGGTGTCCCTGATAAGGATGGACAACGCTTGACTACAGGTTCCTTGGATGGAAACAAGACTATTTAGCCTAACTACCTATATACAAAAGTGCACGCCTACTGAGATACAGCCTTCTAAAGAACAGAGAACCTAGTTTTTTTCAAACAATTTGAAAACTGTTTTTCTTAGAAACTTCAAATTTGGTACACATATTTTTTTATATAAGGGCAATGTAAATATAGAATTTGGTGAGAATATATATACAGGATGTTCTCTTTCTAGTGCCTGTGCGCCACTGGCTATCCCGTAACTTTTTTGTATGTACGCCAATGACGACAGAATTTATATTTTTAAAAATAAGCACTATTTTAGAAGATTTTTTGCCTCTTACAAAATTTTGATATCGTTTATGGATTTCGAGTAAAATTGGCATTTTTTACACATTAAATAATATAAAATCAGTTTAAGATAAATAGAACATTCTAGTACGAGGTGCCATATAACAGAGAAACAAATTCATAACAATAATTAAAAGGTTCTGTGTCAAGCTAGCTGTGATTTAATTTTAGCTTACTTTGTTTTTTATTGCAATTTATACTTTTGCTGAACAAACTGATATGTTAGTAGTTTTGGGTTATTGTGAAGGAAATTGTTGTGCTACTGTTCGAACATATGCTGAAAGATTTCCTAATCGAAGAACTCCAAATCACAAAACATTTGCTAATGCGGAGAGACGCCTTCGGGAAACAGGACGTTTTTTACCTGTAACATTAAATCGTGGATAATGTACGGCCGGAATTATTCAGCTGGAGGAACAAATTTTGGAAAGGGTCGAAGAAATTCCTCAAGTAAATAAAAGGCGTTTAGCGGCAGAGGTTGGCTTTCAAAAAGTTCCTTTAATAGAGTATTAAAAGACCAGTTATTACAGGTTACAGGTATTACAGGGTACAGGTAGGTATTACAGGTTATTAAAGGTCTAACAGGTGGATAGGTAGAGGAAATAATGCCCCTTTAAAATGGCCACCTCGATCCCCGGACCTAAACCCATGTAATTATTTCATTTGGGGAGCGTTGAGGACCACAGTTTAAAATAACTTTTCAGTAAATACAGAAAACGAATATGGGAAAGAATACAACATGAAATTAATGTTATGAGAGGTAATGCACAATTATTGGATAATTTCTAATTTTCGAAGAACTAATGTTTGCGTTTAAGAACAAGAAAGTAACTTTGAGCATTTACTGTAATATTATTTTAATGTGATTACAAATATCAGTTTATTTAAAATGTTAATGTTGACTTTCTTACATTATTAGTTGATATTGTTTATTTAAAATATTAGTGTTGATTTTTATTTTATTGATTGATAATACTAATACCAAAAATGTGTAGTTATTTTTTTTAATGTGACGTTTTTTCATTATTATTCCCTGCTTTGAGGCTGTAGTTATAAATTATTTTTTATAAATCGGAATTTTTGCCTATATTTAATGTATAAAAATGCGAATTTTACTCGAAATCCATAAACGATATCGAAATTTTGTAAGAGCAAAAAAATCTTCTAAAATAGTGCTTAAATATAAATTCTGTCGTCATTGGCACACACACAAAAAAGTTACGAGATAGCCAGTGGCGCACAGGCACTAGAAATAGAACATCCTGTATATGTATTCTCTCCAAATTCTATATTTACCTTGCCCTTATATAACAAAATAAGGCACCAAATTTGAAGTTTCTAAGAAAAACAGTTTTCAAATTATTTGAAAAAAAATTGTTATCTGTTCTATATTATTTAAAAGGCTATATCTCAGTAGGCGTGCACTTTTGTATATAGGTAAGTTCGGCTAAATAGTCTTATTTTCATCCAAGGAACCTGTGGTCAAGCGTTGTCCATCCTTTTCAGGGACACCCTGTATATGATCCGTATTTGTTTATAACTTCAGCCAAGTACATGGGAAAATTCTTGTGATATTAAGTGTAGCTAAAGTTCAGTTCAGTTTTATACGTGGGGTAAACCGTGGTTAAAATTTTGTATATCAAAATTCCTTCTCTTTAATTATTTAAAGTTATTTAAAGATTAAAAGAGTAGTAATAAGATTTTATCATTAGGAAAATGTGATAAATTAAAGTCTAACATCGACTAAATTGATGTCGCGTATCCAAAAAAGTTATAATATCTCGTAAACGAGGCCCCAAATAAAAGTCTTACAAGAGTGAAAAAGAATAGAATTAAGCGCTTTATCTAAAAAAAAATATTGCGCAAGCATAGGCGTACTCAAAAAAAAACATAAGGGGACATGACTACTGTAACCCCCCTCTCCTCCGTTCGCGCTTTGATATTTTAAACCAAAATTTCACAAAAAGTGTGCCGCTTTAAGATGTGCGCTAAATTTTAAATAAATATCTTTACAATCACAGAAGTTATGAATAAAATAAAAATCATTTTTTAAATTTTAATTTTGACACACTGTATTTTGAAATTTGCGCTCCAAAATGAAAAGTGGCATAAGAAAAGTCCCACTACACTAATAATTTGTCTTATATAGAAACGTACTTATTTCAGAAATACCCAGAAATACCCAGTATATAAGTTATAAGCTGAATATTTGATTTGGAGCTCTATTTACTCCATTTACTTTTAACGTAGGAACAATTCTCTATAATGATTGTTCAATTGCACATATTTAAACTACAATGAATATTTATTACATGGTCTATTTTTAGGAACAGATTCTTCAAGTATACTGTGAAATCTGTTATAAATATTTAATACCGTATTACCTACATCTATATTGATTTATTTCCCATTTCGTATCCTTTATACAACAATACAGTTTATAGAAATTACATTTTATGAAATTGTATTTAAGAAAGTCGTTTAATTTACAGTCTTTATCACACTTAACTGTGTTGGTGATTAATAGTAATTATCCTAATTATCAATTTATGTCTTATTTTAATTGATCATCCCGAATAACTTTGCAGGATGACTTCCAATTGAAACGTGATCTTTTTGCTTCTCCTATCTTTGGATAGAAAAGCCAATTCCAAAGTTAACCCTTAAATGACCTTTAAATTTCACTCCAGGGCTAAAGGTCAGAGTCACAATTAGACCATGAATCATTACCACGGTAGCTTGTATGGAATTTGCCACAAAAATTAATCAAGCTTTGCCATAAAATATAAACCTTTCAGTCAGAAAGCTGATTTGACCTTCACAGGGCCCTAGGGGTTAATCTAACCCAAGGTTAAATATACATATATTTGAATGTAAAATTTCCTACTCTTTCTATTTCTGGATAAAACAAATAGAGTTTCTATTTGAAATTCTTGACCTCTAAATGACTCCTAAGTTCGGTCTCTGGGTCAAAACCAATGTCATTATCTTACGGCGCCCTTAAAACCTTACAACTTCAGAAAAACATAATTTCTTTAAATACTTAAAATTATTAAATACTTTTGTAGTGCATATAAAACTTAAATAATGACAAATCGATTCAGCTTTTCAAATATACTGGAAAAAATAAAATAATATGACATACTATATCCCTCTATTTTATATAACGTCATAAAAATATTTCCGTTGAAGTTTAAAGTTTTATTAGCTACATATCGCATATAAATATTTCTGTATTGTTTCCTGTATGCACATACCTATTCCTGTGGTACACAAACAATGTCATGCATCTAAAATGCGTCGTAGTATGCAAAAATCGAAAATAGGGAACATATTTCACAATTACGATTGAAAGGCCAGGCACCCCAATAACTTTCTTTTCGTAAACATAGCGGTAGAAAATACACAGAACTCAGAAATACACAGGATTTAAACATCCTGCTCCGATAATTCTTATGGAAGTTCCGGGATTCATAAACGTTGTTCTGCCAGATGGTTTGTGTTTCTCATAATGTGACCACGCTATACGTATCGCTAGGTAGGGAACAAATGGCAAGGAAATATTTAATAAATATAGAAGAAATGTTGCTTGCTGGTTACAACTTGAAATAATCTGTGTACATTTGAGTTTGAGACTATAATGAAATGATGCGTTTAAAAAAGGGAAGAGAAAATGATGCTCTAATTATGGTGCACACGAATTCAAAGAGAAATAGGGGTAATTCATCGAATTAGGGGAATTCATCAGGAAGTTGAAAGAATTCTGGAAAATCAGAGGAGCTCTGATGAAGTCACGGAAAATCTACACAGAAATTGAGAGAAATTATTGGCTGGCTAACCTTGTAGCTAAACCGGTTTATTTTGTTTAACTTTCAGTTTCCCACTCGGTTTGCTATTACAATAGGTACATCTGGCGTGTATACAGGGTCGGAAAGTCCCCATGGTTCATCGGCCGTTACGTGAGAGCGATAAAGTAAGTCATAGAAATCCGTGCGATAAAGATGGCTATAATGAAGGCGTCTAATAGTCACCGCCCATTTCGCCCTTCCACAAATAAGAAGTGGATCTTGTATCTCTGCGTCTCTTGCGACATTAAGGACACGTTCGGTCTTTAAAAATTTACAAACAATAGGCACTTCCCGGATTAGTTATTTGTTTATTCTTGAAAGTAAACAACTAAGAAATTACACTATTTTTCTCAAACAGCCGAACGATTCACAAGGAAAAGAAGCCAAAATTTTTGGAATTTTATGAAAAATTTATTTTATATGGTACTAATACTAACTAAACAACAGTTAAAGAAACAAATTGTACGAGGTAAAGAGCACTTTAGGCTGAAACCACATATTTTGATTTGAGGCTTGGTGTACGATATTTGCGACCTTTTTAGAAATGTTAGATTTAGCTAAAATTAAATATAATAATGATGATCATTTCCATTTTATTCAATACACTGAAATTAATAAGACGACTCAAATCTTTCATATAGCCCCAAAAAATAAAGTGTAACGTCGACTAACCCGATGTCACGTATCCATTATGGCGGATCGAAAAGTACCATAGAAATTGGTATTTACCACCCAAAGAAATGTTTCAAAAATGTAGTTATTTGAGTAAAAATAGGCAAATGTCTAAAAATGAGGAACAAAGAATATGAATTCGGTTTGCTGCTTTTAATCAAGAATACTCTGGTAGATCGGTTTTTGGGCTGCGGATCCGGATTTACCAACAAAAAAATAAACAAATCTATATACTCATGTTTTTGGTGCAGGACTTTTTTTGTAGGGTTGTGTTATCCATGGCCCGTATACAAAATAAATTTTTAGTAAAACAACACTTGATTAACGAAATTTATATGTTTAAAAAAAATTTAATCTATACTATCGGCTACTATGAAGAAAAATAAAAAAATACAATTCTATGAATTTATATTTTGAAATTCCCACTCAAAACATTTATAGTTAAAAAATTATAGAAGCAAATCAAATGCTTCATGACCATAGAGGTAAAATTTGTGAAACATATCGAGCAATCAATGAAAAAATGTACAGTCCGATATCCGGTACACGCCAACTGAAAAAAGTGTAAGAGTAATTGCTGTTCGGAAAAATTTATTTGTGGCCCGGTCATTAGGACGTATAATAATATATTCCACGTTTATCCCGTGATCATAATGCTTTTTCGTTTGATTAATGGTTTTCAGATACCACAACCTTCCCCTTCTTTCGTTCTGGTTTAGGGCGACACTAAATGAAAAATGACATGATATTGTCGAGATATATTCTGTATGCTGCTGATTATTCCGCCAAGCCGCAGTTTCAATTTGGACCCGTGTATACTCTCCGCCGCGTGACGGCGATTGTAAACAGCGAAAGGAACATTAATTCAGACGGACATATTTTTTTATTCGAAAAAGGATAAAAGCGTTGTTACTATTGTAGCGAAGTGTATCTAAAGCTTCGACAAAAATATGAACGGGTCTCTAAATCCTACTTTCTAATACATATTCATATTAGAAACAACTTTTTTCGCCAAAATTAGTTTGGATTTAGAGGCAACTAAGGTTGTATGTAAAACAAATGGAGGAAAAACATTGTGGAGAATCTTCAAGAGGACAAGCACAGTTCTGTAACTCTGTGCGACCTGGCAAAGATTTTTGGTAGTGTTACTCGTGATATTCTTATAAGAAAACTAATTTTTTTATTTGGTTTTCGGGATATATTATTAAAACTAAATCATTTTTCCCTAAGTAAACGTAGTCAAATTGTTTGTTTTGACTATGTACATAGAGTTCCACATGGCTCCGTATTGGGACCTTTACTGCAATATTACCATTATATGATCTGTTTCCCTTCCTAATACTTTTCCACAGTAAATTATTTGCTGATGATGCTACCTATACGTCCGCATATGCATAACCAAGTTCTCTTTGTTTTCCGATGAAATGATTGACGATTTTCAGCAAAAGATTTTGAAAATTGAATTAAAGTGAAACGCAAAATTTGATCTTTTCTACACACAGAAGTTACTACAAAAATGTGCAGTATGATTCTTGAATATTCTCTTACATGGATTCTCCACACTGACAAGAACTAATTTATATAATATTCCTTTCTTCGTAGATAAAGGTATTGCTTGAGAATGTGTTGTAACTTTTTTATTCCCATTTAATCGACGCTGTAATACTTTGGGGGAAACAATATAACAATAAAACATACTTAAATTTCAGTCTATACAGGGGGTCCCGGTACTTGATACAAAAA
This sequence comes from Anoplophora glabripennis, assembly GCF_000390285.2. Classification (NCBI taxonomy): domain Eukaryota; kingdom Metazoa; phylum Arthropoda; class Insecta; order Coleoptera; family Cerambycidae; genus Anoplophora; species Anoplophora glabripennis. The sequence goes on along the minus strand of NW_019416709.1, from coordinate 184,566 downwards.
ATTCGAGTACAAATAGATGAGGTCAAAATAATATCAGTTCTTCATATACATTTTTTTCATACGTGCCTTCGTTAACAATTTACGGGCCCTCAAAACTGAAAATTAAAATTATATTTTTATTTACAGTCTATAAACTAGTAACTTCAGCATGATGCAAATTTGGTGACCGATAACACATGCGTACTGTAACAAAAGCCGGGACGCGCAGTCATTTATTTATTAGTTCCCAGAACGGATGGACAAAAAGTAAAATACTCTTGTCAACACAAATTATCGAAAGTTGAGGGCTTTCAAGTAGTAGGTCGACAAGACCGTCCTTCGGGGAAGGCTTCACGAAATTTATCAATATTTGTAACAAGTTCGCTTAGAGTCAGGGCCATATGGTAGTCATCTGGTGCGTCTGGGAGACGCCGCGTAGAACCCCATCTTTTTAATAACGCGCGAAACCGCGAGAAAGAGCGTAGAGATTCCACATTAGAATTAAATTATATTGTAAAATTGATAGTAATTCGAAAAGAGAGTATACCTAAGCAGCTGGGTTTTTTTGACGGATTTTTCCTAGCTATAAGAGTAGATTAAATGAGATCGACTAATCCGTCCCGTAATTGCTACGCGGAGTCATAGGGGAAGGCTAGGGTTACTAGTAAGTTATATAATTATTGTTATAAATGTAAATTCAGTCAATTAGATAATTATTAAGGAATCCCGATATACAGGTCCCCGCCAATAAGATAAGAACCGAAACTTCT
>NW_019416709.1:159101-180598 GCF_000390285.2 Anoplophora glabripennis | reverse complement strand
TTCTGTTGAAATTGTATGGTAATTCTAGTTTTTCTGCTAACTCAAAAGCCATAAAGCGCATAAAGGATCTCGTAGGTACAAATCCATGTGTTTTCAACTTTTGCTTTACTAATTTATCCTATTGTGGGCTCCTAGTGTACTTGAAGGTCCAAACGGTTTAGTTTGAGGTCTTCACATTTCCTTCGGCGTCGCAAAGTGCATTCGGGGCTACCGAATTCGCGACCTGCTTCAGGGATACCCATCTCATCTCTATCGATAGCACTGATTGCTCAAGACAACTGTTCTATTGTCCCCTCTCCTCTTCTAACGTTTCCATTTCTTTTATATTTCGTCGGTATGCTATAAACGATAAATTAAAAACATTTCTGACAAAATAAAATTTTAAACGATGTGTCTATTATTGCGCCAACTCTCCTTACGCATACGTGCGTCAACTCACCTTACAGTATAAGGTGAGTTGACGCAGCAACTTTTAACTAAATTCATTAGAGGAAATGTATGAAATTGAGGTTAGAACTACTTAACTGTTCATTATCTACAACAGAATCCTTGAAAACTTAATAAAAATATAACTTATCGTACCTGTATATTTTCTGACTTTAAACGATGTAAAAATATTTAGTGTAACCTCAATAAATTTAACAAAATATCGTCACTATCACTACTCAAATATAACTGTATTTGATACGTATATATGTGACGACATAATAAGAATTACCGGTGTTGCCAAATATACGCTATGAACAATGATTGTGCCAGAACAAGCAGTGCGTCATCTCACCTGATGCATCATCTCTCCTAGATTTACCCTAATATTACTATGATAGAACCGTACATATTTTTAAAATAAGAATAAGTTAAAGTAAAGTTCAAATATTCAACTTCAAATATCGATGTTCATTCAGACGTTTCTCAAAAACGTATACAGGGTGTTAAAAAAAGAGTGTAAAATATTTCAGGAGGTAATAGTATGAACAAAAATAAGCAGAAAAGTCTAAATAAACATGGGTCCGCAAAGTAACGGTTGCGGAGGTATGGACCACTATTCGTTTTTCAAACATTTTATTTTATTAGGAATAAACCGACAAAGGAAACTTTTAACAAACAAAAAACAAAGTTACAGAAGATGTTCAAAGTGCCCTCCGTCCATTTCCAAGCAGGCACGACATCTTCGTCTCAACGATATTCGAACTCTTTCGAAAACACCCTCCTTGGTTTGGATTTCTTGACACTTTTAATTAATCCGTAGCTGCAGCTCTTCCAGGCTATTTACAGGAGTACCATACACTAATGTCTTCAAATATCCCCAAACAAAGAAATCTAGAGGGTTCAGATCAGGCGATCTTGGAGGCCATAAAACAGGTCCGGCCCTTCCTACCCATCTATGTGGAAAAGTTTGGTGTAAATGCTCTCTAACGGCCATGGAAAAATGAGCTGGAGCACCATCATGCTGGAACCACATTTGTTGCCTCTGATTCAAAGGAATGTCTTCCAAAAACTCATACAGTGTGTTCTGCAGAAAGTTGAGGTAAGCAGCGCCTGTTAATCGGTTTGGTAAAACAACAGGACCTAGAAACCTGTCACCTACAATACCCATCCAAATGTTTAATGAAAAACGTGCCTGATGTCCAGATTCTATTAGAGCATGAGGATTTTCGTCGGCCCAAATATGCGTATTGTGAAAATTAAACACTCCATTTCTTGTGAACCCGGCCTCATCAGTAAAAAGAATGTTTGCAAGAAAACGAGGGTCTTCAGCATCATGACGTAGAAACCAGCGGCAAAAAACCAAACGTGCTTGATGATCATTTATTGGATTTAAGGCCTGTACTCGTTGCACATGGTATGGATAAAGCAGTTGCTCGTGAAGGATTCTCCAAACAAGAGGACCACTAATTCCTACCTCGGCTGATATTCTCCGCACACTCGTACCTGGATTCTGCTCTACCAGTGCTAGAATTTCTTCTTCTGCTCTAGGAGTGGATACCGACCTTGGTCTTCCGGATAAATGGCACTGTTTGCTCAAGGAACCGGTATCACGCAATCTTTGGTGAATTCTTCCAAACATGCGTTGTGAAGGAATCTGGCGATTTGGATAAGCGTCAACATAAAGACGTCGCGCTTCGGTGGCGTTCCCATTAGCACGACCATACATGAAATGCATGTCTGTTAATTCTGCGTTAGAGTAACCAGCCATAGCGAAAGAAAACTTGTGCACTGAGAACAACTGTCAAATACGTACTGTTTATTTCACTAAACATCAACCAACTATTATAAGAAAATACACAACGTTTTTGCAAAATAAAAAAGGGGCTAAAAAACATAAAACATTCCATATCTCCGCAACCGTTACTTTGCGGACCCATGTTTATTGAGACTTTTCTGCTTATTTTGGTTCATACTATTACCTCCTTAAATATTTTACACTCTTTTTTTAACACCCTGTAGAGCTATTAAATTGTTACCCACTCCTCCTGCCCATATTAATTGTATCGGTGTTGGTCTTTTGTTAGTACAGTAGCGTGCGGATTCTGTTCATCCCATTATTTTCTGTTTTTTATTTTTAATTGAAAATACCTAACTACTATGTTACTAACATACGTGTGAAGCTGGTAAATTTTTCACAAAGTGCAGAACGTTGAAACTGTAGTTTACCAAGTAGGCTATTGTCATCTAAGTAATGTCATTTTATAATTTACGCGTAATTCTCGAGATCTTTATATTTTCTCTGTTAAATCAATCTGGCTGACAAGAAATGGCATTCTTAATTTCCATAACATACAGTTATGGAATGAAGTGAATCCGCACGGTACTGTGTTAACAAAAGACCAGCACCGATTCATGATTAATGTGTAGGCAGGAATAGTGGGTAATAATTTAATAGGTTTTTGAGAAACGTCTGAATGGACATCGATATTTGGAGTTGAATACTTAACTTACTTTAACTTATTCTAGTTGTTAAGATTTATGTTATGTGTAAAGTGTGTTTGTCAAATTTTCTTAGTGAAAATTGCATTAGCAGACAGTAAGATTTTCTAGTCTCTATTTTAAAAATATATACGGTTTTAACATAGTAATATGTCCAATTAAAAATTAAAAACAAAAAATGGTGGAGGCGCCGCTCGATGTACACCGTTACATAAAATCACAAATATTTCCTAAACAGTTAATTTTACCGAGTTGAACAAAGAGGGTATTATCATTAGCAAAATCTTCGGGGATCTTATTTTTGAGACAGGCCGATTGCGATCGTCATCTATGCAAAAATTCTGAGCTGTTAACCATTGGGCATAGTCCGTACCTGGCGTTCTGGGCATAATGAAGTTTCACTTACAACGTCAAAAACAAGCTGTACGCATGAGTTATCGATAACCAAATTTGCGTCATGCTGAAGTTAATAGTTTAGAGACTGTAAATAAAAATAAGATTTTAATTTTCACCTTTGAGGGCCCGTAACTTATTAACGAAGGCCCATATGAAAAAAAAATATATGAATAACTGATATTATTTTGTCCTCATCTATATGTACTCGAATTTTTTGTATTAAGTACCGGGACACCCTGTATAATATTTTACCAACTAACTAGTATAAAAGTTTTGAAAATTTCTAGTTATAAAAATAAAATTATTTTTAATAACACACTGTTGTGAATTGTGAACTCAGTTGTGAATTTTTAAACCCTTCTGATATGATATTTTATGGTGACAGATTTACCGTACCTTTTTAGGTCTTTATATTTTAAATATCATGTTTGCTTTATTGCGTTGTATTTAATAATTTGTATTTTGAATTAAGTATTTTGTTATGACAGGCTTAATGTAGATACTTTTATGCATATTTTTCCTGGTATGTTTATTTACACAGAATGCATTTAGGAAACTATTAAGACATGCATTAATCATAGTTATTATCTTAACTTTGCTGGACAAAACAGGAAAGGTACATTTTCTGATCTTTATATGTTCTCCGTGATCTTTTAATGCGAAAAATTAAAGGAAGTCGCTCTAGTTTAGCGTTAAGCTTCGTCACTTCCTAAATGAGTCTACTTTTTCTATAAGTGTCTTACGAAAAGTGCGATTTCTTGTCTATAAAATACCAAACAGTGCGACTGGGAACACACGTATTGGTTTTCGCCGACTAACGCTTGCCGAAATGTATATTGTTATTATAGAAAATGTTTACATTTTATAGGCACGCTTAAATTTTCAAATTACATCTTCTTCTTCCTTACGACATAATATGACGCGTTGCGTTTATATTCATATGTTTTTAATACTGAATATATTAAAACATACAGACACGTTATTGAAATTTCCTTTTCCCGCCTATGATATCTGACGTCAAAAATTAATTATGTGTATCATGTGGTTCCGTGCTCTATTGTTCTGTTGATGTATCGTTTTATTTTAGTTTTATATGCACCTACTTACATGTTTTTTCCAAAGCTGCATTGAGTTGTAATAACAATTATGATGTGACATACTTTGTAGGCTATATCTCACCCACACTTAAAAAATATCGTTATATTTCTGAATAAAAAAATCGACCGTGTTTGGCGAATCTGCTGACGAATGATCTTAGCTACTTGATACATGGGTAGAATGCAACATTGGAAGGGCACAATATTATTAATAAAAACGGGTTTTTACTGCGTGTTTTGCTGGAAGTTTTCGGTATACTTTTATTTGATAAACTGCACGTGTAGATTGGCGAAGTATTACAAAAAATAATATTCGCAAGCACTGCATTACTGTACTGTAGGGAATAATAGAACAGCAGGAGAGGAGAATGGAGACTAAGAAATGGTAAGCGCGAAGTAATTTTAAATAAAATAATAAATATGTGCGAGGTGCAGATTGAAAATAATGCCGTAGATGTGCGTTAGTTGTCTCAACTCCCTTTCTTACACCCGAAAATCGTGCGCCTATGAATTTGTTCGACGAATGCACTCCCTTTCCTCGCCAATCCTCTTTCATTGATAATACATTACGTAAATCTATATTACGTAGTTCCAATTTCAATCACGTATGGTATATTTATAAAAAATATATTTTTTAACTTTGTCATAAGCCAATCTTAACACAAGCAAGCTAGACATGTACTTACCAAGAGTTTTTCTATTCCACCTAGAAGAACTTTATATACAAAACTGTTTTTTATCTCAATCACAAAGTCAACTCCTGTACAGCGGTTTTTGTAACACGATTTATGTCACCTCACTNCTCAGAAACAAATTTGACCTGTTTTTGGATTTTGCCGAAAAGTTCTTTACTACCCTGTAATGCCTTGCGGTACGTTTTCGATAGGCTACCCTGTATACCTACTTACATGTTTTTTTTTCTTAAGCTGCATTGAGTTGTAATAACAATTATGGTATGATATACTTTGTAAGCTATATCTCACCCACACTTAAAAAATATCGGTATATGTCTGAATAAAAAAATCGACCGTGTTTGGCGAATCTGCTGACGAATGATCTTAGCTACTTGATACATGGGTAGAATGCAACATTGGAAGGGCACAATATTATTAATAAAAACGGGTTTTTACTGCGTGCTTTGCTGGAAGTTTTCGGTATACTTTTATTTGATAAACTGCACGTGTAGATTGGCGAAGTATTACAAAAAATAATATTCGCAGGCACTGCATTACTGTACTGTAGGGAATAATAGAACAGCAGGAGAGGAGAATGGAGACTAAGAAATGGTAAGCGCGAAGTAATTTTAAATAAAATAATAAATATGTGCGAGGTGCAGATTGAAAATAATGCCGTAGATGTGCGTTAGTTGTCTCAACTCCCTTTCTTACACCCTTAAATAGTGCGCCTATGAATTTGTTCGACGAATGCACTCCCTTTCCTCGCCAATCCTCTTTCATTGATAATACATTACGTAAATCTATATTACGTAGTTCCAATTTCAATCACGTATGGTATATTTATAAAAAATATATTTTTTAACTTTGTCATAAGCCAATCTTAACACAAGCAAGCTAGACATGTACTTACCAAGAGTTTTTCTATTCCACCTAGAAGAACTTTATATACAAAACTGTTTTTTATCTCAATCACAAAGTCAACTCCTGTACAGCGGTTTTTGTAACACGATTTATGTCACCTCACTGAACTGAATTTTAAACTTTAAATCACCAAAGTTTTAAACGCGACTTTACACTATAAATTTTTATATAAATATTAATCACAAAACTTACTAAAACACTGCAGTTTTGGTTTACCACGATTTATTCTAAAAGTTGGACAACGAATAACTTACTTCCTGCCACTAAATTAATTATAAGGCAAGTTAAAGTCTCTAATTGTAACCGCCATTAATTAACATTAAAATAATTTATGAAACGCTTAAAAATTTGAGAACTTTTACTTGCACCGGCTCGCGTCGCGTCGAAAGTCGTTAAAAATTCAGTTGTCTACTGTGACGGTGAGAGTAGCAAAATCTAGTTCGTTCGTTTTTTGTTTCTAGAAAAACGATATGGACTTCTTCTTTTTGTTTAACAGCAAATCAATAGGAATGTATTCATTTATGAAAAATCTTTCTTTGTCAAATAATAATTCGTTACAGGGTGTTGTGTTAAATGAAGGCAATTATTAATTTAAATTTGTGAGGGAATTTAATGTATATACAAAAACCGTAAGAGTTTTCTTTCTCTGTTTATTAATCATTTTAATAGATTTTTAGTTAGGCAAAAAATAAATAAAAAAATTGAAAATTACCACAAATAAATAACCTCAGATAACTGTAACATCGTACTTTTATTATATAAATTTTATTGCATATTATCATATATTAGGTATATTATATTATATTGTATGTTTTATTTGTTCGATTTATTTCAATTATTATATAGGATGGCCAAATGAAAACGAAACAGAGCCATTTTCAGGAACTGCGTCAAGATTGTAGAAAAACGCTCAGACACGTCGATTTTAGATTAAATGGGGACATTCTTTGTTGGTACTTTTGACTCCGCCACTTTCACCCCCAAGCAAGGGTAAGCATCACCCCAAAATATTTAAATGGCATTGGGGGTTGAGTAATATTTATTTTGAAAGCTCTTACAATTCTCTTTACAACAGACTTTAAATTTTATAATTCCTTACTACTTACTACTTAGTTGATTAAATGTTCAAACTGATGACCGCCCGCTTCCATACAAGAATAAAGATTTTGTTCGAAACGTTCGCGCACATTCCGAAGCATTTCCGGAGTGATTCGACGGCATTCGTCGACGATTCTTTGACGCAAATCTTCCAGCGACGCTGGCTGTGTTTTATAGATTTTACTTTTTAGGTATCCCCACAAAAAGAAATCAAGGGGCGATAAATCCGGTGATCGTGGAGGCCACTCAATGCTGCCTCTTCTCCCAATCCAATTCCGTAGAAAACGTTGGTCCAAATACTGACGGACAATTAACGCATAATGCGGAGGAGCACCGTCCTGTTGAAAAATCAAATGATCTTCATCATACTCTGGAACATTTTCAATAATATCAGTCAAGGCAGGGTCAATAGCGTCTTCCAGTAATTGCAAATACATTTGGCCAGTCAAATTACCAGGTAGAAAAAAAGGACCCACCAGCCGGTCACCGAAAATTCCAGCCCATACATTTAATTTTTCCGGTTGCTGTGTATGCACCTCGTGAAAAACTCTTGGGTTTGAATCGGACCAATAGCGGCAATTGTGACGATTTACCGTCCCGTTCAAGAAAAAACTGCATTCATCAGAAAAACAGATGTTAAAAAGGAACTGTGGATCGTTCCCTGCTCGCTCACTCATTATTTCGCAAAATTGCAAACGGCGGTCATAATCATCCTCATGAAGTTCCTGGACTAAATGTATTTTGTATGGATGGAATTTATTCTTCTTCAAAATGGTTTGTATGCTAGTTCGATTGATCCCAGACACAGATGCCAGCTGCCTCGTACTTAATGTAGGATCAAGATGAACTTGTCCCAAAACTGCAACTTCACTAGCTTCATTAACTATAGGTTTTTCAATTTCTCGTTTTTTATTGGCTACGTTCCCTGTCTCTTGAAATTTTTTTACTAACTCTAGAACATACTTCCTCCTGACATGTCGATCTTGATGTTGTTCATTAAATAGCTGAGCTGTTCTATTCGCACATTTATTGTTCATAAAGTAAAGCGAAATGATATCTACCCTTTCCGCAATGGAATAAACCATAGTGTTTAATTTTCAAAAACACAATTAAATAAACTACCAACCAACGCTTCCAAATAATACTAGAAAATAATTTGGAATCCACTAATTTTACGTTCATTGTGTGTGTATAGCATTCATTTCTGTTTTTTACAATTGTGTTTTTTTTTACGAAAGTGATAACAAATCGCCAAAAGCCAGTGTAACGCAAGAAATACTAAATTTATACCATTGGCGTACTTAACTAGATTGACTGACATTTTTACCGTTACTAATTGTTTGTACATAAGTTTCAACTTTAAAACCAAAATTCTTAATAAGTATTGGGCCGAATTATAAAATTTAAAGTCTGTTGTAAAGAGAATTGTAAGAGCTTTCAAAAGAAATGTTACTCAACCTCCAATGCCATTTAAATAATTTGGGGTGATACTTACCCTTGCTTGGAGGGTGAAAGTGGCGGAGTCAATAATACCAGTAAAGAAATCTAAAATCCACGGATCTGAGCGTTTTTCTACAATCTTGACGCAGTTCCTGAAAATGGCTATATTTCGTTTTCATTTAGCCACCCTGTATATATAAATTTAAAATATAATATATTTATAATATAATATATAAAATACATAGACTTATTGAATCTATATTATGAGATTTACTTAGATTTTTCAAATGTAAGGTAAGCTTAGATGCCAAAACATATTTAGAAAATTGAGATGTTCTTTTTTATTAGAAACGATACAACTCATAAACAGTGACAGTTAAAAATGTGTATATGCCACATTTCTGTCTCAAGAAAGAAGAAATCATAAGTTTATATCACTTTGCTCAGAGGATGTTCGGATAAATTTTCCTATCTTTCTGAACCTTATAAATTTTAAATTAGGTGGGTACATTGAATATATCTTCTCAGCTAATATGATAAAATATATGAAAACTGAAAGTGTACTTAGATACGTCTTTAAATTTTGTTGAATACGGTTAAAATGATTTTCTTTGTACCTCATTTAAAGACGTTTTGCGGTAAAAATAAAGATATTACCATAAAAATTGTTTCTACTCTAGGTACCTAATTCTAAAAATGTAATCACAAACACAGTATATTACTTCAGCTGAGCAATCTACCAAGGAATCTCAAGAATCCAAGTCAGCAAGTAATGCTGTAGTCTGTGTTAAGCAACATATTACGATTCCAATTATAAGTAGTAATAGATTTTTTTTAGCTAGTAAGGCTATCCACTGTTTTAATTTTATTATCTGATATATTAGGTGGTTTCACAGAGTAAGAACAATTTTAGATTGTGTCTCACGTCGAGTTTTATTTCTTTCAATTTATGGAAAGAGCTGAAGCTCAATAAATATCTAACAAAAAAAGTTTCAGTGACAGGCATCAACAATGTCCAATGTAAAATATAAATATAAAATTTCTGTCAGATCTTTAAACAATGATTTTTCTTTTAGCTTTATATTAAAAAATATAACTGAGTTTGCGAAAAAGCAGTTGTTGGAACAATTCAAGGGTTATAGAATTAGTCGATTTACAATTAACTGAACCAGATGAAGTACACGTTATCTGCTAAAATTCATTTGGTTAGTGTTTAGAGTTGTCGATCAAGGTAGTCCGAAAATTCAATGCAATTTCATACGATTTAATGGACCAATTGAGCTTCACAGAATCTGGGATATCGAAGAACCTAAGTCAACTACAATGCTAAAAGGGAAAAATCATTTCAATACCACTTTTTTAAACAGATTTGTTGTCAAAAATCCAGTGCATTCTTCTGAGTATCAAATGGGCAACTCGATGACATTTGCAGTTAAATGTTTATAAGATTTAGAATACAGGTTCCAAAGAAATATTAGTCCCACGGGTTAGTATCAAGATTTCACTGATGAATTCATGAAGCTCATATGTCAATATTACAATTATTATCAAACAAACCAAAACATCATTTTTTTCCTCCGCAATAATCTTCCAACTGATAGATGGATCCTCCAAACCAAACTCAAGTTTTTCTGTTAACGACTTGCTGTATGCGGAACCTCTATTTTAAGGTCAAATTTTATAGTAAACTAGCGGCCCGTCCCGACTTCGTACGGGTGGACATTTATTATTTAATATTTTTTGGAATAAACGTATTTACGAACGAAGACGGAAACGTTAAAGCTGGTATAAGAATCTATTGGATTGGGATTTGAAATGGAAGGACTTTGAACACGATTGATCAAAATTTTCGTACCACCTTAGCCTCAGCAACACGTGGTGGTTATGCTATTAAATTGTAGCTTATATGAAACGTTTGTATTTTTAACATAGCGCCATCTATTGAATACTTACTCAATCCAGTCAACAGATATCGCCATCTGTTAGAATCGTTTGGAGGTAACAGATAATTGTGACTGTCAAATAATAGACAAATAATTTGCAATAAAATCATATTGCGACTATAAATTGAGATGTAAGCTATCCTATCTTTCAAGTTCGATCAAATTGCACACGGTGTGCAAATCAAATTTAAAATCGGTTTAGTAGTTTAGGAGTCCATCGCGGGCAAACGTGACACGTAATTTTTATATATTGTTATGGATATTTATTTTTGGTTTTTAAATATTGAATTTACTTTTAGTTTTTAATTTTAATTTATGTGTTTAATGTATTAAGTGTTGTGTTTTTGCTTTTGTTTTATTTCTGTAATTATTATTTAGATTTTACTGTANTTTGATACTTATTTTATATTCAGAGTCTTTGTATTAACAATTTTATGCTATTTTATTGTCTGCTATATTTTAATTAATTTTATTTTTGATCTAAAGTTCGGTCAGGTAATATTTCCATTGTGATAATTTTTTTGTGTATTTCCAATTTGTTACAATATATATAAGGATTTTAAGCAACATTCTCAGGTAGTATCTGCATATATATATAGAAAATGTACATACTCTACAAGCTCTAATACATCCAGTCAGCAGGCATTTACAGGTATAAACAGTATAAACAGACACAAACCTAATGAGATTTCTTTATGCTAGTTAAACACAGTAACGTATGAGGTAAGATCTGCTCTACTTTTAGTTATACGATGCTTGATGGCAAAAAGCTTTTAATTTAAGTAAAAGCAATTTCCAACGTCGTTAATAATTTGTATGTAGATAATGTCATGTCAGAATTTGAGTTCGAACAAGGAGTTGGAATTTGCAGGTAAATGATATTTAATATTGGTATTTGCTAAATTATTCCCATTAAGAAAATCAGTTTAAAATACTCACAATTTTCTATCAGACTAGCATGATGAGTATAACAATGAGCCAGTGTTACACTTCTTTGTGACAATGAGTGATTTAAAACTTCAGGCATACGATGGCTAGGGATTTCTGATAAACTTATATATCACATTATTATAAACAAATAACCTCAAAAAAATCCATTCCTTCAGATGCTGCAAAAATTTTGTATCCCCAGGTCTTTTCAGTCCATCTATTATCAGCTAAAATTATTATTAAAAAATATTAATACTAAAATTTAATTGAGATAATCCAATTCCACTTAATTTATGACCTAAGTGGTTACAATTTAGAGAAGATCTCTTTTATCTCAATCAATTAAAAATAAATATACATTTGAGGTCAGAAGTTCTCTTAAATTAGATTTTACATGTCGTTTGTGGTCAGATGGTCTAATAGCTTTATGCTAGATTCAAATACACCAAAATTATTGTAAATATTTGTGCAGTATAGAATCTCAAAAATTAAATATTTGACAGACATAACAGAATACCCCAAAGAATCCTTCTGACTTGATGTCGGCAGGCGTTTTTCTCAAGAAATTGATAAAAAGTAAATTATGGAGCAAAGATTCGTTCTTAGTAATTTAATTTTAATTAAACAATTAATAATGGACAAGTTAGCAATTGATAATACTTTAAAACTAAATAAAGAAATAATCTATCTAACCTAACAACTAATAGGATAAAGACAAAAATAAAAAAGTAGAATATGTTTTCTTTAAAAGTTTGTAACATTGTTTAACGATTTCAATGCGTCAGTTTTTTTATTAGTGTTACTTGAATCGATTATTTTCTATTCTTATTTTTGTTTCTTAGATATTGTAGATATATGAAGTATGTATAGTTTCATTCAATGTTTCTTTTAATTAGGTCAATATATTGACTATTAGTAGACTGTGCATTTTAGTAACATGAATAAATGAATAATGTACTATTTTTATTCTATACAATTTATTTGACAACATTAACATTATAAATATTAGATTTATGAAAAGTTACGTTAACAAAAAAAATTGTTAAGAAAGTATTCATATTGCTTAACAATTAATACAACCCTAAGTATGTTACGTTGTAGTTAATACATCCTGTATATTAAATTTCGGTTAATAAATATTTATTTTCATTAACGGAAAAGCAAAATTGGTTTATTAGCACGATTTTCGTATATGTATTTCCATCCTAACATTCAATCACCCTCCTCAAACTTTAAGCGTTACTCAATACCCTCGTTTGGAAAATCGCAATAAATATCCACTTACTTCATGCATGTACTGGTATTTATACACTTCATAGTTAATATCGTGCAAAGTTGTACCTATTACCATAAATTTCAAACTGGGATACAGATCATTTAGTTACTTAACCGTATAACTTTCGGACAATATAAAGCCATTTATTACAAAGTTAACTCTGAAAACCCATTTTGCATGATTAACACTGTTTGCTGAGCATCAGGTTCAGGGGGGTAAATTTGACACGAAAAAGATTTCAAAGTTTGTCTAACAAAGGAAATGCTTAATAGCTATCTATTATTATCGTTAGAGGACAAACTAACCTTGTCAGTTATTGTATTCCATTACAAAGCCACACGTGTTAATAAGAGTACATATAACTTAATCAATATTTAATTTCAAGTCTTCTAAGGTATTAGTTGAAGTCAGATCGAATGTGTTTATATACAGAGCTGGCCAACATTGCAGGGCTGGCACTCGTAACGAAAAATCCCCAAATCTTGGCAATACCGATATTATTGATTCGTCTACAATGAACAATGACAAACCGTTACGCTGACTGGTTGAATAGAATGTAAATGTAAATATATGGTAGATAAAAAAAATACATTCAGAAAAAGTCTATTTTTATTTTAACTTAATATTGCCCATAGAGAGGTTCTCGAGAAACAGTTTTATAAATTCAAAGTTCGAAGAATAAAAAAAAAAGATTTTTTATACGTTTTTTTCGAAAACGACCCATTTTCAGCAATTTGAACAAGAATCCCATTTTTCGTAAAATGAAATTATAAATTATATGTGATACACGATGCAGAAAACCTAACAAAAACAGTTTAATCTTAATTATCGCCGAGAATGATAGTCATTACAGATCTATATAAAGTATAACACTGACATAGGATATATTAAAAACTTATTTGTACCAAATTACAACGCAGTATATTGTTTACAATAAAATTTTTACAGTTTATATGTAAAATCAGTCAATAAGAAAATTGCAATAATATATAAATGGTAAATACCCCTAGAATTTTGACGTCACTGAATTTTTTGGAAATTTGGTAATTTCTTTGATTTGTATTCGAAAGAAAAAATATCTCTTGCATTATATTAGAAAAAAGAGCCATTTTCTAGTTATTATTTTTTAGTCTAAAATAAACTTATCGCACAGTAGAATACATCGAAAATAATTCTAAAACCGTTAATTTTATAAAAAGAATAGGACTTTTTCTTGCGAATGCAATTATAAATGCCATTCTATAATAATTAAAGTACCGAAAAAATTATTAGCAAAAATTTTGCACGTTGTTATCTTTCGAAAATTTAAAATTTCTGTGCCAATGATTTTTGGAATTTCTAATTATTAGGTATATTTAGAACTATATTTATAACAAAAACTATTGCAAATTTAATAGATAGTATTGCAGATAAAAAAAGACAGTACCTCGAAAATAATTCGTTTTAAAAGTAAAATGGAAGATATCTGTATTTATCTTTGAAATGCAACTATGAACCATATAAATTTATCGAATTTTCGAAATATTTAGTGTAACTGGAAGTTTGGTGTTTTTATTAACGGTCTTTCGCGATATTTACGCCACTGGTTAATATAATTTTCAATCAACTTTTACATTGACTTAAGTAGCAATCCCAAGATTCATTAATCTGCGTGAAAAGTCTTTGGATATATCTGTATCTAAAATGTCTTATTATACAATAGTTTACAATACCTCCATCCTGTTTTAGAAAAAGTACATTCTTTTTGTAACGCTACCTCAATGGTCTCTGGCCCAAATTATTTTAAAAGGTAACGGGGTTAAAACATTTACACGTTTTAATTTTTTTTATTATAATAACAAAACCATTTAAATATTACCTACGTGGTTTTGCAAACAGATGTGGTGCGAAATTAAAAACAAGTTCAGTACAAAACCATAAAAAAAATGTTTTTTCAACCGTACAACGTTTTGCTTCTCGGTCAACAATATGAATAATTTGACTTTTATCTGAAACACCTTTTTGTATTGTTCATATTCCCAGAGTTATGGAAAAATTCGTTTTAATCGTTTCTGTATTTTGTGCTTTATAATTCGTATAAGAATAACCTGACCTTTTTACCTTCACCTATTTAAAGTTTCTACAGTATATAGATATCGCAGTCTGCTTTTTAAAATGTCCAAATAAAGTATTTTATTAAACTGTAGATATAGGTATACACTTAAACATAGTGCTGAATCAGCGACAGATAGAAGCTAAAAATATAAAATTAAATTAGAACCATTATAATTGATCTCTCTTGCGAAAGGCAAAGGTAGGCACATAGTACTGTTTTAAATTATAGCGAGTTCCTCTCCCAAATACGACTTGTTAAGTAGATTCATGAATAGTGCAGTTGCTCTAATGGTATTTCAGTGCAGTAAGTGTCTGAATTGTGATGTACCACATTTATCATTTAAGTGTTTGTGGTACGATGTATCAAATTGTTTCTCTTTAGCTACATTTTGAAATATCATTTAATTCTACATGAATTTAACGCAAAGCGAAGCTAACTATAAAAATGAGAACTTCTAGTTAAAAGTAAACATTATCCGGTTTCAGCAATATATCTAGTTATATTTTGGTTGTCTCTCAAATTTTAATCAGGACAGGCACATAAAATTTATATAAACAATGTTTAAGCTGTGTTTAATTTTTTATTACATAAGCCGCCTTTAAGTAAGCTTTTATTTTCGCTACGGTCCGCATGTGATTACTTTATACAAGGCAGTTTCTTTGATGTTTGTAAGTGAATTTATAAGTTTTACTCTGTTGAATAATGAAAAGGACAATGTAAGAGATATTTCTCCAATGTTTATAGAAAATACTAACAATGGAAGAAAATACATTTCAGTATGATAAATGCCTTGTGCCACATTTACAATATTTTTCAATACGAAATATGTTTTCCTACCAATTTCCTCCAATTTAACACAGACAATATATTTTATTTGTTTATTTTATAGTACTGGAAAGTTAATCCTATATTTTCTTCTAGAATTTTTAGGTTTTTAAGACAAATATTTAAGGGGGTATATCGGGGTCCGAAGGAAGTGAGGAGCGCAGGGGGAGTCCTATGCTTTTCTTATGGTACTAAAGCCCACTGCCAATTTGAAAAAATTAAATTCTTTTGAAATTATTTGTGATAAACATTATCTATATAGCAAATAAATCTACTCATATGCACATAGCATACATATTGACTAATTAACAACATAAAAATGCCATATTTAAGTAGTTTTAAATTATATTTAATGAACGCATAAGGACTAAGTAGATGTGGCAACACCTCGGACATCGGAGATTTTGCGCGTAAAATTCGGGTAAAGATGCGTACGCGTTCAAAAATGTATTGTATGTACAATATAATTATTATATATAGCAAATATATCGTATTATCCTCGCAAAGATTTGTATTGTAAAATCCGTAAATCATGTGAACTGGTAAAACAACGAGAATTATGTTAATTTAATTCAAAGAAATTAAATGACACTCGCGCCCATCTCTCGTCCAAGACAAAGAAAATGTTGGAGGCAATTTTGAAGGTTATGTGATGAAAATTACATTATTACTCACTGTTCGTGTTTTTAATCTCAATTTTAGTAATGTTACAAAAGTTTTGCAACTATAACTAATTTTTTAGATATAAAGTTTGCTGAGAAATATTTATGTTCCTTTGTTATTCCGTACAAATGCTTTTATCTCAAGTATTACTAATTATATTAATCAAGTAAAGAAAACTTTATGTAACCCTAAATATTGCTGGGTAATGATTACGATGTTTTTATAAACCATTAAATATATTAAAAGGATTTATCAACTGTATTTTTTATTCCAATAAATATATCACAGCTTCCTAGTCTTTTTTAATTAATCTAGTTTTTTAAAAACATTACAAAAAATCATCTGTTGTGGATAATTTATTGTTGATAACAATGTACATGGGATTTAGGAAAAATGTATATGTTTGAAATCAATTTCGTTTTTATCAAGTCTTTCAAATGTATTCCCTCCTTGCTGTCAGCTGATTGCGACGTTGCCACATTAATCCTCAAGTCAGACAGAAATGCAATTATTGGTTTCTGTTTCTAATTAATACAGCTGTACTATGTTCAAAACTTACATTAGTTTTACATAAAAAATAAGATAATACTGTGTACTATCTATGGAAAAGTTTTGTTTCACAATTTCTACATTTTTTTCTCAGTTATGGGCAAAAAAAGAGCCGCACCGTCCATCTTCGCCATATAAACCTATGTCAAAATGAACAACTTTCAACAACAATATCTCAAAATCTAGATTAAAAAAAAATTTCAAAAAAATATTACGCACAGAGGGAGCACTGGGTAATACGCTATATAAATTGCAAGTACATATACTGTGCATTTGAGTAAACCCGATATACCTCCTTAACAGAAAACGTAAAGTTTCAGAATTCAAAGGATCTATATTACATGATAAATGAGTCGACAAATAAGATATGTTATACAGTATGAAATATTACCAACGCATCAGTCAGGATCTTTTAATAAGTTAACTGCCTTAGTTTAAGTGGATTATAGTGAAGCGTTTGATATGATTAATCATCTGCTGCCTCTTGCAATGCTACATTCTATTAGCTTCAATAATAGATCAGTTTCTCTATCTTACTGGCAGGAAACAATGTGTTGTACAAAATAATTAATCTTCTCATCACCAAGTGCAAAGGCTATGTTTTAGGTCCCTTATTTTTCTAGATATATATTTCTCAGTTTAAAGAAGTTCTATCTCATAACAAATCACACTTTTACTCTGCTGACGCGCAACTAGACTTTTCTTTAAGGGAAAATGCAGTACGAGTTAATCAACTAACGATATAAATTACCTTTTAAACATTTCAAGTAAATTATATATCTCTGTAAATATTTTAAATAAAATAATGTTATTTGGATGACATGCTACCAGAAACCGATCGATATGACGATCGACTTCAACCAACGTAACTCTTAATATGTAGTTCCTTGTTTGCTGAACTGATTAATAACGCGATATTTTGGTTGTAAAAAAGTGATCTCTTTTAATAGAGAATCACTTAATAAAGAAATTTTTTTATGTGAGGCTTTGATGTTATTACATATAAATTACACACTCTGTTATTATTATGTTTTAAAATATGGCCATATGACAGGCTTTGGTGTTATACCAATATAGTCTATTATTTACTTTTGAACAAAATATGAGCAAGTGCATTTACAAATAATTCAAAATATCTACGCCAGCTTAATATTATGGAAGAAAATTTACATGATAAATTTTCGATATCTGCTGAATGTTTCCCAAAATTTGAAATTTGCCACCCAACCCTTATGACAAAATTCAACATAGAACTGATGTTAATGCAAGATTAAAACAACACATTCTCCACACCAACATCTACAATATCGTCATTTCGGTATTGTTTAACGAAATAATGCAATAAAGTTCCACAATAATATATTAAGCATTAAGGTCAGTATGTATTTTGTATAGATGACCGCAGGCTTAGGACGATTTTTGCACACTCAGATATTAAATAAATTTAATTAAAACTAAAAAATTTAATATTTTAAAAATATGTATATATTTGGTTACTATAAGATCGAATATTTATTGTCGGATGACATCTGCTGTTATTAGAAATTTCTCCAGAATAGTATTTTTGCCACAACTTAAGCATCTTATAAGTTATTTATTTATTTATTTAATTGAGCGGTCGATAGCCGCACGGTTTAAGGCGTCAGTACTTAAATCGATGTGTGCTATCTGCCCGGGTTTCGAATCCCGCGGGCGGTAGACCGTAGATTAGATATGCTTGTACGGAGGATTGGCACCCTCTGTGCAGGTATGGTAGGGTGGAAGAATGTTGGCTTGGGTCAATGTGAGCGATTGACACCGGTTGGCATTTGACCGCCCCCCTAATTAATGAGGTTTTCCAGGTTTCCCTCATTTCTGCACTGAATGGTGGTTAGGGCCTACCAACATAAGTCGTTCCTGGGCGCAAATGCGGCCTGCTTAATAATAATATGCCGCCTCCTCCCCCGCACAAGTCTCCGACTTCTGGGCTAATTCTCGTAGATAGAATGAGGAGTAGAGATATTATTATATTATTATTAATTAATTTTAATTCACCCAACGGGAGAAACTCAATTACAGGATGAATATTACAGCTACACAATCAATACACATTAACACAATAAGCACAAACATTTAAGATAAGTAAAAATAAAAATAAAAGTACCAAACGTTAATCGGAAACAGTGTCAGTCAATCAATCAAAACGGTAAAGTCACATAAGAATTAGTATATCTAGAAATCATCATAAAAACATAGTAGAAACAACATAAGTAATACAAAAACAAAAAAGAAATTAAAAACCGAAAACCCAATTGTGACAATAGAATATTATTTTAATATGTGCTATAGAAGTATTGAAACTGTCTAGACTATACTCCATATTATGATAATTAAAAAGCATTTGATGAGACCACCGCAACATGATTGTGCGCGAAGAAGGAAGACTGAACAGACTATTTGATCTGGCATTTATTCGAGGAACAAGGTAATTTATTTGCAATCAATATCGTGGTTGACTATTTTGTACAAGAACATTATCGAGTAAATAACCCTCCTCCTAATTAAACTATGTATCTCAAACCTATCCAATAATAAATCTTGAGGAAATCTCAGAGGTGGATAGACTCCATCTAAGATGAAACTAGCCGATTTAAGAAACCTCCTCTGCACTTTTTCTAATGATGTTATGTAACAATTATAATTGGAAGAACAAATCACAGAGGCATACTCCAACTTGGATCTAACAAAGCACGTATGTATAAGGTATGTACGTAATGTAGAGATAGTCTTAAAGTCCTTACTATTTCGAAGAATAAAACCCAAGTTTTTGTAAGCACCTGTGACAGATTCAGCAATATGTGCAAAGAAGGTTAATTTTGGGTCAAAGATGACCCCTAAGTCCTTAATATGCTCAGGTCTAACCAGTACCTGATCACGTAGGCTGTAATTAAGCTGAGTAGAACTAGTTTTATGGGAGAAAGACATTACATTGCACTTGGAAACATTTAAAGAGAGCCGATTATTATCACACCAAATGGTGAGCAAAAACTGTTCTTCCGTGTTTCTGAAGTGAATTCCGTTTATTCAGTTCAGTATATCCACTTTGCTTAGAACGAAAGGATACATGTATTATAACCTTAATAAACTTCGCAAATTTATCACTTAATTTTTTGGAGCTTAGAAGGAATGGCACATTTAACTGAATGTGAAGGGTGTTTTTTTAAAAATCACTCAGTATAAAAGTTATGAATTTTGTTCCAAACTTTATCATCACGCTGTATGTTATTTTAATGTAACTTATCCCCTAATTCTTAGACTTGATTTACTGGTACATGATACTGTACTTTATAGTTGGCATCTTTTAATATTTACTATACTTATATAATATCAAACTAAAAACTTCATCTCCATATCTCAATATCATTCAAACTTTTTGAATTTGTTTTATTACACTTTACCTTCCTTCTAAGCGCAACTTATACTTTATTTACAAAAAGTATCAATCATCCCTTTTTCGTGGAGGAGGATATTCATCGATCATTTACATTCCGTGTTCGAGAAAATATTTCTGTTTGTGTAAGGGATGAAAACCGCTGCCGGTTGTTTGAGGCCACTACGGTTGAAGTATTCCAGGATTTCCTTTTTAAAGAGAACTTTTAAGTCGAAAGGAATCACTCATTTGAAATGGGAATCTCGGGATAATTTTTGTTATTGTTTCGATGCCGTAAGTTTTGAAAACAATGGGACATACTGAGATTACTCCGAGAAAAGAGAACAAAAGTTGGACACCGGTACAGATTGGATTTATATTGGCTTGTTGAGATTCGAAGAAAATTGTTCTGTATGAAGTAAATTACAAATAAAAACAAATGTTTGGTATATTGAAGTAGAAAAGGTAATTTTAGTAGAATACTACATTTGTTGAAATAATAATAATTAATAATAAAAAATAATCATTTACTGTAAATATATTCTGAAATAATGGAGGTATTTGAACTAAATTTGGTATACGTTATATTAGGTGAAGTTTCCATAAAATTCTGTAATATCGAGACTTTTGCGCAACCATTAGCGGAGATATGGAAAACTATTTCGACTATTTTATAAAAAAAATTGTACGGTCATATGCAAAATAATAATTGATTATATTTTCTGAAAAAACCCGAAGATGTAGTTGTATAGCTGCGAAACCAGCCACTAAAAGAGATATTAAATATAAAGACTATTAAAATTATCACCATCATAATATACAGGTTGATTCATTAACAATGGGAAAATCGAAAGCTGAAGCTACACGTGAAATGGTGACCATTGGCGCAAACATGCCTTATCCGAAAGTTGATAGTTTCGGAAATACAGGGTGTTGAAAGTTCAAATTTTAAATCGTTTTTTTGCGATTATTCTGAAAATATGTAGGTTAAGAACTTGAAAATTTGTGAAACTATATTTTTTTAGGCGACGAATAAGATGCGTGTTGTAATTTCAGCATTGCTCATAGAGGGCGCCACTTATGACCAATGCTGAAATTACAACACGCATCTTATTCGTCGCCTAAAAAAATATAGTTTCACAAATTTTCAAGTTCCTAACCTACATATTTTCAGAATAATCGCAAAAAAACGATTTAAAATTTTAACTTTCAACACCCTGTATTTCCGAAACTATCAACTTTCGGATAAG
>NW_019416709.1:150486-157228 GCF_000390285.2 Anoplophora glabripennis | reverse complement strand
CAATTCTCCTTTTTCTTGAGGAAAAAATTGTGTTAGAAGAAAGAAAAAGGAGAATTGGCAGATAACTAAAGCGTAACTATCAAATAAGTCATATTAGTAAAAAGTATTTGAATTGTCTTAGCTAAGAATAAAGGAGACTAGGAGTAGGAGCTATTAAGGCGAGTCGAGAAATCACAGCCAGCAGCCAGCCAGTAGAAATAAGTTAGCACAGGGTAAATATAAAATTTGAACTCAGATTACAACAATATTATTTAATTTTTTCAAATTCAATTACAAGTCAAAATTAATTTATGAACCGACTACTGAGATAAGAACTCATGTTCTACTAAATTTTATATCTATTATTTATGCAAAATTGACATAGGTAATCTAGTTGTCATTCAAATAATCAAAAGTAAAATAGAATCTCATTTTAAATCCAGAATACTTTATAAAAAAACAAATAATCTTTCAATTACAATTTATATAAAAAAAAAACAAATTGACTGATAACAAGTAAAAAGCTAGTAAGTAATAAAATTATATTTTCTAAATTAATCGTCAAAATTTATAATGTTTCCACTGGCGCTCAACACTACATAATACATAGAAATACACAAACATAAAAAAACTAGTTATCTTAATTGGAGCATCACAATATACTTATATAACTTCCTCAACATATTTTCTCGATATTCTCAAGTAACGAGGAAGTTGAAAGTATCTACGCTTAAATAAGAATAATAAATTGAAATTTAAAGAACTGGCAGAAAAGCGTATTTTTATAAGTTTTCTAATTTTAAAATGGATCTTCGCGAAGTAACCTCATGATCTATCAAGTTCCGTTGTTTGTTCTGCTGCGCCGACATTTTCCAGTTCAGCCAATCTCTCACCAACTTTTGTGCATTGTGCTGGGAAATGGATGGTAAAAATAAAGTTAGGTTTTCTCTATTAAATGTTTTTACATAAGTTAATTTGTTTTCCACAGAATAATTCTTATATGGATGTAATATTACGTCAACCATCTTTACTCAATTTTATGTCCACATACCTCGTTGGCAAAGAAATATAAAACTGATAGGTTTCTTAATTCCCTACTAATATTATAAATGTGAATTAAGTTTGTTTGTTACGCTTTCACGCGAAAACTACTTAACCGATCATCATGAAACTTTGTACACATATTCTTGGAGGTATTAGAAGGATATTTTATTTTATTAAAAAAAATTTTTACGAAAGATTTTCTATCACTCTGAGAGCTAAGCCGCGGGTAAAAGCTAGTATATTATAAATTTGTAACAAAATTTCATAGGAATAGTCAGCTCAAATGAAAATGAGAATGATGAAATTGAAATAAGCGGTTAGGTGGGGAAATTTCAAAATATAGACCAAATATATAAAATTATAAAATTATCGATAGAAGTTGAGGCAGCAAATAAGAAAAACTGAAAATAATTATGGACATTTACATTGACTAAAACAACTATTAAAGAAAGAGACGAACAATTAATTTTCATGAACGCTAATGTATTATGAGGCCCGTTTCAATATGTCAAATTCGAAATAAATGTTAAAACTTCCAAACTTGTCTTATAGGCAATTTCTAAACGAGACAAAAATATTGTCCTGCCATTTAGTAGGTCGTTCAGTTCTCAAGTTTAAATAATAACTAATTATATACGAAGGTAAGTAAATAATACGATGTGTAAATTATATAAGTCTTCATTTAACATTATTGAAAAGTCTACAAAATATCAATATTAACCATTCAAAATGGCAGTTATAATGTTCAAGGCATTTTATTATTGTTATTATTATTTATTTATATATTTATTAAAGTAACAATTAACTAAACACGTAAGTACATATTGTTATATGATGATTTGTTAATATAAAGAAAATTGAAAATACAGAAATGAGACCAAAATTTGGAACTATTAAAATAAATTCAAAAATATTCATTTAAAAATTGGAGAAAACTAACACAAAAGGGATAAAAATGAAAATGAGGGATCAATTTAAATGTAGAATAAGTTTCGTAGCATAGAAGCTTTAAATGAAACGTATTGAACTGTGAAAATTATAGGAAAATCAATTTATGTATTAAATAGTTAATAAGATTCACTCATGCAACATAAAAAGATAGAAGTGATAGTAAAGTACAATTTTGTGAAGTTAAATTTCATATAAGTGTATTTGTTTAAGGAAATTTGGAAAATTTCAGAATGACATTTTGATCGACATGCAGTGAAGGAGTTTCCACTTATAAATGAATAACATGCAATAAATCAATACTGAAACTAAAGTTTAGCATACTTATAGTAAATATTTATGAGTGAAATTAAATTTAAGCCATTTGTAAAAGTTTATGTAACATTTTCGAAATGTCATATTCATGCATCGTCAAATTTGTAAAAATTGTAGAGTTAAGAATGTTGGTGAACTGTAAAATGACTTGAGCAGTGTAAAAATGACTATCTAAATAAACATCAAAAACAGTATTAAAATCTCAACTTAAGTTCAAACTAGTGTATAAACTTTGAAAGGTGTCAAGAAATCGGTGAAAACATTTCGAATAATAATGAATTTAAACAAGAAAATGCTGATAATAAATATGAAAAAAGGTTACTTTTAAAACATTGAACAAAATTAGACATAAAATTAAGTTATATACATATATCATAATTTAGTCAAAATTTCCAAAATTAAGTAAAATTCATGGAAAGTTAAATTTTGAACGTAGAGAAAAGTTGCAGATATCAAATCAGAAAAATGAGTAGAATCTAAAAATGTAATGATCACTATGCTAAAAGCATACATAAATTCAATATTTTGGAATAAAAATCTCACAAAAATTTATTTTCCAGTTTAATAAAAGTAATAACACAGCTCGAAGCCGTCAGTCTTTCATAAATTTCCAAACAGTGAACATCATCAATTCGTGCTTGAAAAAACAAAAGAAAATCGGTTAAAATTAACAAGTGTGTAAAAGTTACCTATCCAGAATCACCAAAGTCATATTGTTGAATGTCAAATGTTAATAATGAACAATATTCATACCTGCTGAAGTACATAAAAATTTTTGAACATAAAGTTTAAACACTAAGAACTGGTCACAAGTAAAAATTAGTGAAATTTATAAAAATTTTGAAAAAGCTATGTGTAGTGTAGTGAAGTTGTAGCAGCACAGTTCCTGCAAATTCCACTGGTGAATGTCGAGACGAAGCAGCAGCTGATACCAGGGACATCTGGCAGCAGAGGAATGCACCACATTTAAGGAACTCAATCTATGAATCCTACATCACTGCTTGCATAAATGTGAGTTGTATGACTTAATAATTTGGCTAAATTAAAAATTTTAAAACCATACATATGTCGACAACGAATCAAAATCACATAAACAAATCATTCGAATCATTTTGTATTAACAAATATAAAGGGGGAAATTTAATTTGTAGATGACAATAAATTAGTAATAAGTCAATCAATTGTCAATTGTGCAAATTTTCTTGAAACTTTTATAATACATTTAAATTTGTCATATATTAAATTTATCTTTTATTTTTATCAAAATTCAATTATCACCTAACAATATAATAAAGGAAATAACACTGAAGTTGAAGTTAGCTCTAAATACTGTGAATACTTACTGACTTAATATTTTGGCGCTCAATATAAAACACAAAATTCAAACTCAAAAATCAATCATCTCACAATATCAACATCACAACAATATGCATATATTTATGTTTATGATGGACTATAATGGATATGGAATTAAACTCCATTCCCTAGCACTTTAAATAATTTAGACGGAGACAGCGCGATTTGTACACAACAATACAGTTTTATCGTTGAAACCAACACAACAAAGTGATGTTATCAACGCTATTCACATTTACATGGCTTTGTCTAAAATATTCGCCGTTAAAATTTCATTATCTTTCCTTACGTACAGAATTTTAGATGCGACGATCCTCATTGCGGAAAGAATTTTACGTCCTTTCTTTTGAAAAGCGCTCCGGATTACTACACGCTGTAAAAATATGTGTTCGCGTTTCCAACAGACGTGTGGGGTAAATTTTGGGAAGTAATTCAATTATAGACGATTCCTTGGACGTTACCTGATCAGTTTGATTAAACGTATCTTGCGGCTGAGTTAGATACGTGTAAATACTGTAAATAAATAGGATATAAAAAGAGCCACTGATACACTACTATACCTTACAGAAGGACTTGTATCACTTCGTACATGATTTATAAAAAAAATTATGGCTTTTATTTACTACAAGATGAATATATGTAACTATAACGAATTAAAAAAAATCAGTTTTGAACAGAGTACACATAAAGCGTATAATATAACTTTTTTTTAAATTAACACTGTTTAATTACCTTTCCACCTCCTTCAGATGAATATCTGTTAAAATGCCGCTAAAACTACTCTAAACTTTGCAACTTACTTTAATCTTTTAGTCTCATATTGTAGATTAAATCTAACTATAATGCACCGTAACGGAGTCTTCTAGCTTATAAAGTAGTAGCAAATTTTATCCTCATAATAAAGAAAACCCTAAACGATTAAAAAATTAATTTCAGCAAGTTAAATACTATCATAAAGTTTAAAATTACACTAAAAATGCAGATCTGTAATATTACTCAATAAATTAATTTATCAAATACACTCCTACCTAATTTATGTAGAATAATATACTTTAA
The DNA here is from genome assembly GCF_000390285.2 of Anoplophora glabripennis. Taxonomy (NCBI): domain Eukaryota; kingdom Metazoa; phylum Arthropoda; class Insecta; order Coleoptera; family Cerambycidae; genus Anoplophora; species Anoplophora glabripennis. The sequence continues at coordinate 152,530 of NW_019416709.1, read as the reverse complement.
TAGTTCGTAACTAAAGAATATCTTTAATCAACGACCTGTCAACCCAAGGTTGTCATAGGGTCCCATCCACATGTACACAACTAATTGAATTCATTTAGAACATGGAACTGACAAACGAAGACGTAATTGTCAATACTTCACTCGTTTTTGTAAAGGCATAATTTCTAATTTCAGTACATTAAAAATTAATTTAAAAAATATTTTGCTATACACAGATTACAAAAACTACATTAGCAAGTACATATTTTGATTTTGATATGTTTAAAACATAGCAAAACTCTTCCCATTAGTGCAGAATTATTTTCAACATACTTATTTCAAGATATAGATAGCATAAAAAATCTTTAAATGTCATATTTTCAAAAGATGATTCATGTCATCATATTTTAATTTCACAGAGAATTGTATGATAGTTTTGTGTACCAGTGTATCAAGCAAAACAATTTTTAATTACTCAAAATTGTCGTATGCACTTTTGCACTCTTTCGTATCAAACTCAATTAAATGTAGTATACAGGATGATTCACAAATAGTTAAACTTCAAAAAATATTTTTAATTTTTTTAAAAACTAGTAAGAGAAATAATTTGAAATTGGGCACATGTATTTATGTAAACATTGTCCAAAATCTGAGGGCTTTTCCTAAAATTTACATGCTCCACTGGCTGAGTGACAGGGTATCGGTGGCATATTTTTCTAAATAAAATAGTACGCGACTGCTTTACGGTAACAATCATGATATTTTCGGATTTTGTCTTTCAATTTTCTACAAATTCTCTTGTTTTTCGAGTAAAACTTAAAAAACCTGACATATTAATTTTAGGAAAAGCCCTTAGATTTTGGACAATGTTTACATAAATACATATGCCCAATTTCAAATTATTTCACTTACTAGTTTTTACATTATTTAAACAAATTTTAAATATTTTTTGAAGTTCATATCTTTTTAACGAAGCGACCTAGATAAAAACTTTATAGGAAAGACTCTCTTAAAATTCACCAAAGATACGAGGTTTCATTTTTGGTCACCATTTGTAAATCACCCTGTATAATAATATTCTGCACTAAATAGTGCAAAATTGTAGTGGTATTTTTTGTAGCATGGTTAGTTTTAAATGCTAATTGTGTATATACTAACGTTGACATGTTGAATTATTTGTGTCAATTTGGGGTTGAAAAAAGTTAAAATAAGGGGTTTTTCAAGAGCTAGAGAAAAAAGTTTCGTATAAAAGTTGTAGAGCATAAAATTATATATAAATGTGGTATACAGGGTGATTCATTAATAATGGGACATAGCTTAAGGGCATGTTGCCGACCTCAAAATAGAGCGATTAAGCGAAATATGCCTTATCCGAATGTTGCTCCTTTTCGATCTACAGAGTGTTAAAGTTGAAATAATATTTTCAATTTTTTTAAATATCTTGAGCATCTTTGAACGGATTGTCTTGAAAGTTTGTACACCTATGTTTTCTTAGGTGGTAATAACGGAAATAATAAGTATTTTGAAATCACATCTAGGATGCGCTAGTTGTAGTGTTCCGTCGGAGTAAACATATGTCAAACTTTTTTGTCCTTCAAAAATCTGAATTTCCAATAAGAAATTATTAAACTACGTTCAATTCTAAATAAAAAAGATATACCTGTTAAAAATCGATAAACTTAACCGTTTTCGAAATAAGAACGATTTACTATTTCTTTACAAAATTATTTGTTTGAACGTACGCCTTTAAATAAGATGACTTAATTACGAATTAAGACAAACACAGTAACAACTGAAAATTTTATTATGCTTAAGTCTAATTACAAAAGATTCTCAAAGTGGCGACCATTGTTTTCAATACATTTTTTTATTCTCTCGTTAAAATTTTGTCTGACACTGAATAGACTTCTTTGTTGGTCTCTGATAATGTTAACAGATTCTTGTATTTTTGCCCACAGCTCTTCTCGAGTATGTATAACATCTTTATAAACTAAAGATTTAACGTTACCCCAGAAATAAAAATCTAGGGGATTTAAATCAGGGCTACGCGCAGGCCAAGGCACTT
>NW_019416709.1:142532-146214 GCF_000390285.2 Anoplophora glabripennis | reverse complement strand
CACTCGTTCTTGAAAATATCCCCTTAAATTTACGGCAAACCTTTTGGTTTATGCATGATGGTGCTCCCGCACATTACTCCCGACCAGTAAGAGAATATCTTGATATAAGTTTTCGAAACCGTTGGATTGGTCGCGGCAGCGAAGTGCCTTGGCCTGCGCGTAGCCCTGATTTAAATCCCCTAGATTTTTATTTCTGGGGTAACGTTAAATCTTTAGTTTATAAAGATGTTATACATACTCGAGAAGAGCTGTGGGCAAAAATACAAGAATCTGTTAACATTATCAGAGACCAACAAAGAAGTCTATTCAGTGTCAGACAAAATTTTAACGAGAGAATAAAAAAATGTATTGAAAACAATGGTCGCCACTTTGAGAATCTTTTGTAATTAGACTTAAGCATAATAAAATTTTCAGTTGTTACTGTGTTTGTCTTAATTCGTAATTAAGTCATCTTATTTAAAGGCGTATGTTCAAACAAATAATTTTGTAAAGAAATAGTAAATCGTTCTTATTTCGAAAACGGTTAAGTTTATCGATTTTTAACAGGTATATCTTTTTTATTTAGAATTGAACGTAGTTTAATAATTTCTTATTGGAAATTCAGATTTTTGAAGGACAAAAAAGTTTGACATATGTTTACTCCGACGGAACACTACAACTAGCGCATCCTAGATGTGATGCAAAATAGTTACCATTTCCATAATTACCACCTCAGAAAACATAGGTGTACAAACTTTCAAGACAATCCATTCAAAGATGCTCAAAATATTTTAAAAAATCGAAAATATTTTTTCAACTTTAACACCCTGAAGATCGAAAAGGAGCAACATTCGGATAAGGCATATTTGGCTTAATCGCTCTATTTTGAGGTCAGCAACATGCCCTTAAGCTCTGTCCCATTATTAATTAATCACCCTGTATTGACTTTTCTTGTACTATTAAAATTAATAGAGTTAGGGAGACACGTATTTAAGGGATGATTTCAAAAATTGTAAGTCATAACAAGCAGAAAAATGAATGAATTTTATATATTTCTACTCTAAAAGATGTAAACCATCTTTTCAGGGATATTGACATTTTTTAATTTTTAATAAAAAAGTATAACAATTTAACACAGCGAACGTGATTTTTTATCTTTGTCGTAAAACTAAATTTCGAAAGTAACTTTTCATTATTTTAATTAATCAGTCGAATAGCACAGAACAAAATTGTTTCAGTGTTAAGTTATAAAAATTAACGATTAGAAAATTGAAAGTGGTATCACTTTTTTATTAAAAATTACGAAATAAATATATCTATTTCTCTAAAAAGAATGTTTACATTTTTTAGAGTATACTGAAAAAAGAAATTATAAAAATCATTCATTTTTCTACTTGTTGCGATTGTTTTATATTTCTGAAATCATCTATTAACTTCTAGCCACCCTATCTTTTTTAATTTTAATAGTACAAGAAAAAGTCATTAGACTATTTTTATGTAAAATTTATGTTCTACAACTTTTATAAGAACTTTTTTTTCTAGTTCTTACCCCTTTTGAATTATCTTGAAAAACCCCTTTATTTTATCTTTTTTCACCCCTGGCCGGCGGTTAAAAAAATTACTGTCACTTATTGTTATTATATACCTCAAACTAACTTATATAAAAAATTCAGGCAAGTTGACGAAATTGCGATTTAAAGGCCCATTTAATTGGACTAAAAGATAAACCATCTAGCATATTTTGTCTACATCTATAAAAAGTGTATTTGTAAACCTGCAGTCGAAATAAATAGTACAAGTTAGCTATGAAAATAAAACGTTTCCATTATTGCAATCATTATTTATTACATATCCTTTTAAGTGCAATATATTCTCTACAGTAGTAGTGAAGCTTCTATTCTGCATTATAAATAAATATATGTGAAACAAATAAATATACAATCCTTTAATTCAATGTCACTCCTGCTTAATATATTTTATCTAACAAATGTTTCCTGTATCATAAACACATGTTTTGTTCACTGCCTAACTCAGAATTACTTCTTCCACTATTTCTGTGGATTATTTCTGGAAGAGAAAACCCTACGACCACTCTCGGTTAATTGCTCATCCTGCCTTTTTCCCATTCTAGTCAGTAAGCTTTGTCCTTTGGATAAAATTAAAAAGGGTAGATAGGTAATAGCAAAAATTTCCTTTAGCTCACAGGTTTCCTAGGATGATTTAACAAGGATCGATAGTCTCATGCTAGCATAATGCTGGGAGCTCGAGCATGATGTGCAGGAAAGTTTTGTTCTCTGGCTCAGGCATAAAAACATGTTTGAAATTACCTATAAATATGATTCTGAAGCAACAATGTACCTTTTATTTACAAAATAAAGTAATAAGAACTGTTTGATGAGAAGGATTGGAACACAGCAACTAGACAGTTACATGGAATAAGGACACAAAAATTATAAATATAATAATATGATAACGCAGTCGAGTCATTTAATAAGTTGAAGGACATATTTTATGATAACATTCCCATGAAAAAACCTACAACGACATCTTACCCTCCTTAGATTAATGGTCATATTATTTATAATATTAAAGAACAGCACTCATGTTGGCGAAGGTATAAAAAGTTTAATAACAATGATGATTTGAATGCATTTAAACGTTTTAGATCACAGATAAAATTTGATATTAGATTAGCACATGAAGCCTATCTTCACAATATTGAATTTAACATAAAATCAAATCCAAGGAAATTCTGGACTTATTTTAATTCCCAATCTAATTTAGCACCTCTTCCTCACATACTGAAATATAATGATGACTTAATTGACGATCCCCAATTGAGTCAGTTTTGCTGACAATTTTTCCAAATCCTTTACGGTACCAAGCATGATAATTAATAATTCTATCTTTTCATCGGCATCATCAAATATTTCTATTAGTCAAACTGATGTTATTAATGCCATTAAAAGAATTAAACCTACTATGACTATAGGCCCAGACTTAGTTCCTTCATTTTTGGTTAAAGATTGTGCCCATTCATGGCCGTTCCTTGAGTTATTTATTCCATCTTTTGTAATTTGCGCTTCGTCTGTAAATAAGGTTCTGTAAATGATCGGACGGTGGTTAGATAACCAACGCGAGAAAGCCAACCGGTGGATGTTAGCACCTGGTTCGAGACGCTGTACCTGCTGGATGTGGTATGGACGTTCCCTTTTCAATGTTCTCTATATCTTCCAATGAGGGATATTAATGGCAGAACTAATTCTTCTTGTGCTAGTTTTTGGATTTTGTTGAACTAAATTTAAAATATTGTTCTGTTCTTGAGCATCTTGATGTAAATTGCGCTCCACATTTTTTGGAGTTGGAAACCTCCCGTGTTGTCTTGAGTACTGGAAGACTTTACTAAAAATTTTATAATTAGGATGCCGACGACCAGGAAAACGTTGTAACAAGAAATAGAGACATGTCGCTGAGATTACTTTTTTATGTTCTTTTCGATAATCATATGGAAATACCAAAAAAATACATATGGGGCGATGTTTTCTAGGGTTACAAAAAAAATTAAAAATTTTGCAGTACGGACCTGGAATACATATTATTTAAAGAAAGTGAGATTTAAAATATGCATGCTTATTTATAACATCTACCCTCAATTAAGCCTTCGCTAATTTTAGTTGCAAAACCATTTTTATCATGTGTCCTT
>NW_019416709.1:138676-140122 GCF_000390285.2 Anoplophora glabripennis | reverse complement strand
GGATCATTTCGCCCTAAACGAGACGTTGGAAGGCCTAAAGTATTAGCGGCGGAGCAAGAAGAGGATGTTTTAGTGCGAATTGCCGAAAACACGCAAACAAGCACACGCCGAATTTCATCAGCTACTGGTGTAAGTCAGCCTTCCGTCTTCAGAATACTCCACAAAGAAAAATTGTATCCTTACCATTTTCGTCCGGTTCAACAGTTGATGCCACAAGATCCTCCTGGTAGATTTCGGTTCGCACAGTTTCTTCGTCGGCAACAAAATGCTGACCCTACATTTTATAATAAAATATTGTTTACGGACGAAGCTACATTTACCCGGCGCGGTGTATTTAATTGGAGAAATAGCCAATCCTGGGAACTGGAAAATCCTCACTTGCCACGAGAACAACATTTTCAGCATGAATTCTCAATAAATATTTGGTGTGGAATACTTTCCGATAACATTTTGGGACCATTTGTGTTACCCCGTCCACTCAATGGGGAAAATTATTTAAATTTTTTAACAAATGACTTGCTACTCGTTCTTGTAAATATCCCCTTAAATTTACGGCAAACCTTTTGGTAGGTATATATATGCATGATGGTGCTCCCGCACATTACTCTCGACCAGTAAGAGAATATCTTGATATAAGTTTTCGAAACCGTTGGATTGGTCGCGGCAGCGAAGTGGCTTGGCCTACGCGTAGCCCTGATTTAAATCCCCTAGATTTTTATTTCCGGGGTAACGTTAAATCTTTAGTTTATAAAGATGTTATACATACTCGAGAAGAGCTGTGGGCAAAAATACAAGCATCTGTTAACATTATCAGAGACCAACAAAGAAGTCTATTCAATGTCAGACAAAATTTTAACGAGAGAATAAAAAAATATATTGAAAACAATGGTCGCTACTTTGAGAATCTTTTGTAATTAGACTTAAGCATAATAAAATTTTCAGTTGTTACTGTGTTTGTCTTAATTCGTAATTAAGTCATCTTATTTAAAGGCGTACCTACGTTCAAACAAATAATTTTGTAAAGAAATAGTAAATCGTTCTTATTTTGAAAACGGCTAAGTTTATCGATTTTTAACAGATATATCTTTGAATTGTACGTAGTTTAATAATTTCTTATTGGAAATTTCAATTTTTGAAGGACAAAAAAGTTTGACATATGTTTACTCCGACGGAACACTACAACTAGCGCATCCTAGATGTGATGCAAAATAGTTACCATTTCCATAATTACCACCTCAGAAAACATAGGTGTACAAACTTTCAAGACAATCCATTCAAAGATGCTCAAAATATTTTAAAAAATCGAAAATATTTTTTCAACTTTAACACCCTGAAGATCGAAAAGGAGCAACATTCGGATAAGGCATATTTGGCTTAATCGCTCTATTTTGAGGTCAGCAACATGCCCTTAAGCTCTGTCCCATTATTAATGAATCACCCTGTATA
>NW_019416709.1:56985-136194 GCF_000390285.2 Anoplophora glabripennis | reverse complement strand
AATTTATGACAATATTGTTTTATTACTTATTTTTGAGTATGTAATTCATTTTTATTTAATAAAGACGTATGTTAAATTAATTTATCAATAATAAATAAAAGTTATATGGCTTTATATACAGGGTGTTGCATCACGAGAGGGACCTAGCTTAATGGGAGATAGAGGATATCTAAGGTAACTATAGAAATAGATCCTTGGCCATTCTTTATTGTGATACAGGGTGATTTATGATTTTTGGTCAAAACTGCTTTATGTCATAACTTTATTTACTACTACTACTATTTACTAAAAGAAATAAACTACTATTTTTATCATGTATCTTTTACTTACTCATGTCATGTGTTTCTTACTCGTATATTTAAGTAATCATCAAAGTGTAACAAGAAAAAGAAACATGTCGCTGAGATTACTTTTTTATGTTCTTTTCGATAATCGTATGGGAATACTAAAAAAATACATACGGGGCGATGTTTTCTAGAGTTAAAGGACACATGATAAAAATGGTTTTGCAACTAAAATTAGCGAAGGCTTAATTGAGGGTAGATGTTATAAATATGCATGCTTATTTATAACATCTACCCTCAATTAAGCCTTCGCTAATTTTAGTTGCAAAACCATTTTTATCATGTGTCCTTTACGTAATTTAGTTTTAGAAGCCGTAATCTTGTATTTTCAATAGCTTATTTAAATAACCCTCAAAGTGTAACAAAAAAAAGAAACACGTCTTTAAAATCACTTTTTTATGCTCTTTCCGAATATCGTATCGGAATTTCAAAAAAATACATACAGAGTGTTGTTTTCTAGACTTGCACAAAAAATTAACAATTTTTGCAGTCCGGACCTGGATTTTTTTGCTGTCATACATGCATACATGAAGTATCGTGAGTGCATTAACCCTACCAAAGATATGACATAAAGCACTTTTGACCAAAAATCATAAATCACCCTGTATCTCAATAAAGAATGGCCAATGATCTATTTCTATAGGCGATCCTAGTTACCCTAGATGTCCTCTATCTCCCATTAAGCTATGTCCCTCTCGTGATGCAACACCCTGTATTGTCTGTGACATCTAAAAGGGCTCTAGTTGTGCTATGGTTAGCCTTAAATCTCGATTGATGCAATGGTATAATATGATTTGCAGTAAAATAAGAATTAAGTTGCTCACATACGACTTTCTCTAAAACCTTAGAAAGTGTAGGTAATAAATTGATGGGTCTAAAATGAGACAGGCTTGTGGGATTTGTAATTTTAGGAAGCGTGTTTCCAAATATCGGGAAATTCTCCTGAAGTGAAACGTTTATTTATAATAAATGTGAAATACTCAATTAATTGCGGAACAAATAACTCTAAGGTTTTTTTATGTTCATTCCGTCTGCACCTATAGTGTTAGATTTCAATTTTCTTAAAACCAAACTAACTTTCTCAGCGTTGACCCCAGTAAACTCAAACAGCTGATCACTATTGCTACACATATGATCACACTTATCTACTATTACTTTCATTATTAATCTCTTTTACAGTTATTACTCATATTTTCATAACAATCTATAGCAAAATATAAAATACCCACATCAGTCTCTATATTTATTTTTTTTATTGACATTTTTAAAGGATATGTAAAATCGTAAACGATATAATATTATGTAGATACTAATTAATAATAATAAAAAATTAAAGCCGAGCGTTGTTAGGAAATACTACATGACTTCTTAATGTAAAAAATATTAAAAATGTTATTGTAAACTACTACTTTACATAGTAATATAATAGTCCTTATAATAAAAAGTATAGAATCTAATAACGTTCAACAAAAGATCTCATTATTTACAATGGTTATTAAATGAATGCCATCCCCATAGCTAATGTTATTGGACTGCCAGATTTTAGTAGGTTTGTGGCTGAATTACAGCTTCTATTTTATATTTTCATAAAAAATAAGCAATACTCATATTCTTTCATACTCTTATAAAAGAAACCTTTTAAATTTACCACGTACTAATGACATTTATTATTCCTGAAAACTGTGCATATTTAATTTTTCTCTTTTACTGCTTAAATCAACAATGCTCTCCTGTAAATTCTATATCTTCACAACAGTGCCTTTAAATCAGTTACTGACAATACGTTCTTTTCAGGATTTCGTCTCAGAACGACAGTATTTGCAAAACGGTTAATAATTACTATTTCCTTCGTCCAAACACTCAGTTGTTTATTTGCTAAACGGATGAGGCACTTTCATCAATATCACTGTGACGATACTTTTAGATTGTTCCGTTAACAACCTTAATCAGAAAGCTCCTCCGTCATACTACACTGACGAGCTCAATTTCTCGGCTACGGAAAGTGACAATGATGGACTGCTCCCACGGGATCATATTATAATGCATGCCTATCAACTTCTCCGCCGGAGGAACGTACGGGTTTCCAGTCGAACATTCTTGGAGTTCACTTACTTGGTGCTGTCGCGAAGGCGACGAGTAAAGACGTCAAGGTCGGATCTCTTTTTCACGGAACTCCCGTCTAATTCCAAAGTGGGGTGATGAATTTAATTCTCGTAATTCTCGTAGTATGAGCGTAATCGTTTAGGTTTAGGTGTTTATATTTATGCGTCAGTTAATTAAATCATAAACAAAGAAAGATAATGGAAGGTAAACATACCGTCGAGATGGTTTGGAATATTAATTGACAATGAAACAAAGGTTTTGACTTAGGAAAAATAATAGTTTCTAATTATGTTTTCAATATGTCTTACATGCAGAATATCTCAAATCCGATATTTTTCATACAGGGTGTCCGGAAAAGTCATGTCAAAAATGAAGGTGTGTACAGGGGAGCTCAAAATAGTTATAGTACTTTATATTTTTTTTCCTAGCAGGTTTCGTTGTGGAGTTATTCGCCTTCAAAGAATCAAGTTTCAAAAACAAATTCCAATTATAACTTCTAAGTCGTTACCATGACAACAATGAAATTTGGGCAATTAAAGTAAATCATGGTAATGTTCTTTTCAAAGTTTAAACGGATATTCAATATGAGTGGATTATAGAGGAGCAGACGAAATTATCCCTATAAATTTAAACATCTTTCACAGTGTTGCCAAACTTGACCATTTTCTTTCATAGTTCGAAAAAAAGGTAAACCATATATCAGTCGATATCTTGTAGCGCTTCTGAGAAAATCAAATTTTATTAACAACATACATGTATTGTATCAAAAATACGATATTAGCATTTTTTGCAACAATCTTGGTTTCTATAGAATTAAAAGAAAAATGAGAACTGTTAAGTAAGATGTTCAATATGTGCACCTTGAACTTCAATGCATTTTCTGAAATTGCTCAAACACCTCTGCTGTACTCAAAATAACANTCGTCATCACCTGTGGCAAAACGTGGGTCCACCATTACACTCTCGAATCGAAACAAGCCAGTATGAAGTGGCGGAGGAAAAGGGAGGCAGTCTCAGTGAAAGCCAAAACTCGACTGTCAGCTAGCAAAGTTCTTTCAACCATATTTTCGACGGGTGAGACATTTTGCTGATTGACTTTTTGGCATGAGCCAAGCACAATCAATGCTTCTTACTATTGCTAGCTGTTGAACAAGGTGAGGACTGCGTATCGCCGCAAAAAACGAGACCAACCAATTCGAGAGGCCATCCTCCACGACAACGCCAAGCCCCGTACTTTTCTCTAAACGGTCTCAAAACTAGAAAAAATGGACTGGACCCGACTTGATCATCCTTCCTATAGCCCGGAGCTATCACCCTACGATTTTCTTTTCTTTTGTATGCTTAAAGAGCAATGATTTCAAGATGACTAAGGCGAGGAGGGATTTGTGCCCAATTGGCTCTTGATGCAACAAGCTTCATTCTACGATGCTGCGATAAAAATCCTTCCTTTTCGCTGGAAAAATATTTCTAAAGCAGGAAGCTATGTAGAAAACTAAATTATATTTGCCTTACCCTCATATATTATGTTGATTTATTTGCCACTTTGGTATTATAGATTGTTTTGAAGTTTAATCACGTCGTCATATTTACAAACTGAAGTGAATAATTGTAAGTCAGCACTAAGCCTACAACATAACTTAGAACAACATTAAAAATCAATGGTCCTAATATAGAGCCTTGAAGCACCCTGACAGAAACGACAATTTTACCTAGATAGTAGTAAGTTGCAATATTATACAAATTGATACAGTTAGCGCCACCCAAATGTGAACGGCAATATTGTACCGTGTAATTTAGACTTCAAATCATGGTCATCGTAAAATTCAATAGTTGTCAAATATATATGTCACTTAGAGCAAACATAATGAAATGTAAACAAGTAACGTGAAATATGCAGGAGCATTTAACTGATGCGCAAAGAGCAAGGGCTGTAGCTAAATTAGAAGATAATTGGTCTTTAAGTGAAGTGGATGTTGATTTAAATGTCAGTAAGAGTTGTATATTTTATATTAAATAACGCTGGCAAGAAGAACAAAGATTACAAAAATATATCAGGCAAGGTGTCGGAAAGGTTTCCAGTGACGCGGAAGACAATGCCTTGGTCGAATTGATCCATCAGAATACCCTCTCTGTGTTACGCCACTAAGAAAAATTTGATTTACTACGATAAAATCCAGATGAAATTTCCATAACAACCAAAATCCGTTCACATTTGGGTGGTGCCACCTGTACCATTATGAATTATAATAATATTGCAATTTTTAAGATCTATGGTAACTATTACATGGTAAATGCAACCTGCACGGCATGTCAATAGTATCAGTAAGAAAAATAAGCTCAATCGAGTAAAAAAGAATAAAGCTTCTAAATTAAAATGACATTCGAATCGACAGGTCGCTATTAAATTATTTCTTACGCTTTTACAAAACCAAAAAATTATCCGTGGATTATTTTCATAGCATACTAATTTAATTGTGTATAAAAATTACATTGAAGTAAAGTGAAACTAATTTAGGGCTGAATAGGGTTTAGCTGTTACAATTAGCGAATGACAAGGATCTCTGAAGTTTCAGTACCAGTTTGATCATGTATACAAATCACAATGTGTGCTTTAAACCAAATTCTCTTGTGTACAACCAAACCTGGTTTGAAATTTAATATTGCTACATGTATAATTTAATATTTGATTTCAACAAAGTTACCCTATAGCGCAAGCTGTAATATTTTGGGACTGTAGAAAAATATACCTATATCTAATTTCCATTTAACGTTAACGTATTATACAAACAATTCCGTAAATTGTGATAAAATCAGTGCACATCTCTAATATCTTCATCGTTTAAAACTACTTTCACACCATTACTTTGTATGTGTGAAAAAGTTTCTCTTCCATTTGTTTTCTCTCTCGGAGGTAAAATACATTATTCCACTGGGACGTTGTTCCGATCTGATCGCTGTTCTTTTCAGTTTCGCCTAGGAGCTTAATACAAAAGTTGGCAAACTCTGAATTGGAATATGAAATGTGTTTTCGTTTTAATTATAAGTATATTTGTATTGATGTATTTTAATGTTATAGCGAAGCAATTTTTCATAAAAAAATTAATCGTAAATAATCATATAGATAAGTTTAGATTTTGATCTACAGTGTGTTCACAAAATAAGAACGTGTGAAGTGGTCGAAGTGTACAATAGCTTTAGATTTTATTTCACCAAGAAAATGTCACATCGAATTTTGGTTTCTTGTAATTTAAAAATGGCTACACATTTTAACTTCTACCTAATTTTATTTACAAACAAAAACGTGGAAACAAAAATAATAATTAAGTAATCGAAAATAATTTGTTCTTCTTTAGTGCTTTTACATTTTTGTTAATTAATTCTAACGTGAAAATTCGACCAAAAACTATTTACGATTTTATATAAAAAAACGCATGTAATTTTATTATAAAATGTTGGTCTGGTCTGGAACAACAGAAATGCGGAAGTAAAGCGTATCAAAAGAAATAAGTAAAATCTGAGAACAATTTACCCTGGGGACGCATAATGGATAATATAAAATAAAGAGCATCTCTCATTGTCAGGGGAAATAATATCCACTAAAATCACAAAGAATGAATTAACTGCTGGAGAGTGGTGAATAAAAAATCCATTAGCAATGTATGAGAAAGCATAGTAATGGAGCCATCAATTGTACCATTAAATTATATGAATCGTCTGTGTGAAAGATTCTTGAAAGCTTGTCCGAATATTTTCAAATCGAATTTTTCCTTTTTTTTTATCTTATCATGCTCCTCGATTAAATATTTCTGCAGATATTTTCTTTGTACTGTTTCTAATAATTGGTTTTATGGTCCAAAAATAAAAAGGTATGCACTTTCTTGTTCTTCTTGCTTTCTTGTATTCTTCAATATGCGTGATGGTAGTCCATAATTTTAAGCAGATATGTTTATTTCCACGTTTTACTATATTATAGTAAAACAACATTATTATAACTATTATTATCAAAAATAGGATATTTTGAAAATGTGATCACATCACGTAGGCACTTCTTGTATCCATAAATGAATGAAACATTAAAAAAAAGGTTTTCATGGTATAGTTTTTCCGAAGTTAGTTAAACATATATAAAAACGCCTAGCAATAAAATTTAATGAGTTTCATAGGCGTCCCTAAAAATGTTTTCTGCTAAAGGTAAAAAATAGTAATAATTTTTATATAATGTGTAGAAAATTTCTATTATATGTTCATTTGGCCAACAATATATTTTAATTATTTATGTCCTCAAACGATTTTATTATATTGATGGTAAATTTTGATTTTTTTTCATTTCATTTTCATTAAAATATGTTACTGTACGGCAAGAATCAACGGGAGGGTATAAACATACAGGGCTGGAAAATCCACATGGTCCATCTGCCTTTACATGAGAGCGACAATGTAAAGTAAAGAAATCCGTGCGATAGACAAGGATGGCTATAGTGAAGACGTTTCATAATCCGAATAGTCACCGCCCGTTTCGGGTTAGAAGTGGGAGTGACTATTCAGATTATGAAACGTCTTTAATGGAACCATCCTTGTCTATCGCACAGATTTCTATGACTTACTTTATCGCTCTCACGTAGCGGCCGATGTACCATGGGGACTTTCCGAACCTGTATATCCTTGCCAAGAAAGGATGAGGAAAGGTTGTTTTGTCAGCAACTGAAATTTATGGCCCGTCGCCTAGTGCAGCTGTGTTTATGCGCTGTTTGCCCGCGCGCGTATTCTTCAAGTGGAACAATATCAGGAATTATATCTCCTTGAACTTAGATGTTTTTAAACTTAAATGTAATTTGAAAACTTTATTAACATTTTTTGGTTTAAAATGGCCCAAGGAATAACCTGTTGATTGATATAGAATTAGAAAACACCTGTATATTTCTCTGAATGTCATTCCAAGGCACTAAGTACAGTAAGCACATTAAGTAGCTATTCTCGTCTTAAGGTGTACATTTGGTATAAAACGATCAGATCTCAATATAATCAGAGATGTGTTACATAAAACTTGAACAGGTTTATTATTGATAATAAACTCTTGAGTCATAAAGTAACTATACCTTTTACTCACATTTCTCTTTTATATGTAATTCCAATTTATTGGTATCCTGTGTTTTACAACAAGAGTTCTTATTTCTGATGTAAGATCTGTAAAGCAAATTCTATCCAATTATTTTGTGGGTTTTCCGCTGACAGGAGTTTCTTTAAACGTCACGCGAACATTACAATCATAATGTAAAAGTTTTCTGACTTTGATAGCGACAGTTTGTAACGTTGAAACTTAAAATGAAAATTTCGTAATAAAATTGTGTAATAATACCTGTATTGAATTCATATGAAAATTGTGAGTCTCTTTCAAAGCAATAAACAGCACCTGTGTTAAACTTTATAAAATAGTAACGACTGAACATTCAGAAGATTCGAGTTCTTAAACTTATCGAATCTATACATATACTTACACAATATATTTCTCAATTTTCAATTTAACTATTCTTTTGCTGTACAATCAACGATATAACAAATGCCACTGAATATTTTCTGTATAAATAAATAATACGTAAATTTATGTTTAAATCGTTAAGTGCCACATTAAATAATAAATTTCATTTAAATTACATTAACAACTACAATTTCTTGAACAAATAATTTTTATCAATCCTTTCCCAAAAACAAAGTAGTTAAAGTTATAATTTAGTTAATTAAAATGTCATTTTGCATCACTTTATTTACGCCCTATTGCATTATAGAATACCCTTTAACAACTGATGCACTCGCAAAAAAATTCACGAAAATAATAATATACATAATGTATCAGAAAACAGTGGTCATACAGCAACCTCAGGTAAAAAGAACTGAATTTAAGTCATCTTATATTAATTAATATGTCCTTTAAAATGTTTTTTCATTGACGCCCTAGAACTGACACACTACATCTGATTCAAATTTGGCATACGTCATACGGCAACGGAAAGCAACAAAAATGTAATCGATAAATAAAATGTTTTTTTATAGTTTATTGTTAATTTTTTGTAATAAACTATTTTATATATTTTCGATTTTATATATCCGACAGAAAATTGCTGTATCATCAACAAATGGCAGTATTTCACCCATAAGTTCAGTTTTTAGAATTTTTTATGACAAACTGCGTCAAATGCCTTTTTAAACCTTAAAAAAAACAGAGCGATGGTTTAGATCAATCAGAATCATCATACATAAGATTTGATCAATATAATTTGTTGAGCATAATTCTCTAAAGTCGAATTACAATCCAGACAACAAAAACAAATTATATTTTTTAAGTAAAAGCTGATACTTTGTTTTAATATGTATTTATTCCAAAACTACTAAAACATGAATTAAGGATATGGGTCTGTAATTTTCCATGATATCTTTCTCTCCACTGTTCCAATTGGGGTGGTAATGACCTCTTTAAATGCAAAGATGTACCATAATAGCTTTACTACTTGTAGTTCCTTTGTCTTTCATCATTCTCCATCTGTACCCGAGGAATATTAAGTTATCGGGTTGAACTGTGTTAAAGATCGTTTAAGTCACGACATTTCGGATCCCGTACTAGGATCATTTTCAAGAGTTTAAAGTTGGTTAAAACTTGAAGGAAAAAAGGAAAATTGATGGGAATGGATGACCAAACAATACCGAGGCCTCAGTTTACCTACTTCCCAGAACAAACTGTTGTGGATCTCTAATAGCTGTATTACATTGACAATTTATTGATCAATTAATTCATGAAGTCGCTTCATCAAGAAATTGGCGAAGTGTAATGCACCAAATCTGCTGTCAAATAACTTGGATTTATTCATCAAGTTCTTGACGAATTAGAGCATTTTCGTCAATTTCTTCGTGAAGTTCGGAAGTAACATATTTCCAGCCTCAGATCAGTAATGAGGTTATGTTATCGGAATATGTAAATAATTGTGTGGCGTCGTACTAGTTTTGCATTGTTTTTACTGATTTGTTACTTACAAACACTAATATTTATATAATATGTGTCAAAACGGAACCGCTGTTGTATCACTACAATTATGAGTGGAAAGGTGACATTTTTGAAATTTATTTGCTTCTTTGATTTGGTAGAATTGATTCATGCGTCAAAAAACTTGACAAAGTCTGTAGCAGTGTAAAATCACACTGTTTACGAATAAATTCGTGAATTAATTCATGAAGAACTTCGTCAATTTATTCATCAATAAATTGTCAATTGTCAAGGCCTCAATCCGCCTGTTCCTTGAAAAAAGATAAAATATTTCCACGCATTTGGCAACTTGAGACCGTCGTCCCTTATATTCAAATAATTTGTACATTTTTCTATTTCCATAGCTTCATGTATTATTGAAGATCTACGTAGATAGATGGAAGCTATGGTTTTTTTATTTTTATGTATGTCTATGTTGTGTTCTGTTTCTAGACGGTGTTTGACTAAAGATAACTTATAGACCTCCTCCAAAATTTTCCACTCTCAGAAAATGATATTTTAGTAAGCTTCTACATAGTATCTCTTTTTACCAACGTACCTCTTACCGGATCTTTAATGTTCTAAGAAACAAACACCATATTCCCGCAAACACATTACTACTCTACAACTTAAATATTCACACCAATATTTTATCTTCATCTTTTACCCCGAGTAGGCAGATCGAGATTATCTCAGAAAGTCTCTAACAGGACTCCTAGAGATCCCGGACAGTGGAACTGAGGAGTAGACAGATTGATACCTCGATGTCGTTCGGTCATTCCTTTCCATCCTTTTATCTTAGCATTTCACTCTTGCGAGGCTTTCAGAGACTCTTTAACAGACTGCTTAGAGATCTCCGACAGTCCAATCCGAGAATTAGGCCTCGATATGGTTCGGGGGCCGAATCGTCGAGACTTAACAGTCTTAGTTCAACTCGATAACCTAGTATTCCTCATATTAACAGCGGAAACCTATTCGTCTCAAAAAATCTTAAATCAGATACATTCCAAGATTTCGTGAATTTATGTTATTATGAATAATCGAAATTGCAAATATTTTCCTTAAAAATAATTAAGTTTAGAAAATGCTGCTAAAAGATTTAAGAACAGCTTACACAATTCTTGTAGGTAAATGTGAAAGCGGAATTTAAAGTTGAAGCAAATTCTCCGCATAACTTAAAGTGGGATGGAAGTGGAATTAATCTTTGGTGCAGAATTAATGTTTTATTCAGGTTAAAGTACGGCACATTGAATTTTCAGGCATTGAGTTAGATAATTATCTAATACTAAAGCAAATACATAGTCGAAACAGTTTTTTAGAATATACAGGGTGTCCCAGAATAATATGTTCAACGGAGGATCACAGATTCGTGGACTCAAAATAGACAGATCTAGGCTAATTCACAAATATCCGAAATCGCGTCGTGCGTTTGGCCGCTAAATGGCCTCAAATTTCGTGAAAATTTTTTGAATTTTGTAAATAACTCGAATACGTATATCGATTTTGATTATTTTTGGGGTGTGGACTTTTGCTTTGATTCTACATATTTTGGTGTTATACAGAGTGATTTTTAAACCTGCAACTCCTACAAAATTGATGTATGGTGATAATATCCGTTCATAACTTTTTCCTTTTTCGGGCAATAATGACAACTATTTTATATTTGATAGGTGATACCATTTGGAAGTTTTTGAGCCTCTTATAGAATTTTGATTAAATGAGCGGTTTGGGTACAAAAAATATTTTTTAAATATCTACATTATCGTGCCACCCATAGTATAATAGTTAACAAAGTGTTAGTAGACACTGATTTTGTAGGTACCTGACAATTCTTGGTGAATGTTTACGAGGATGGGCTATACCATCTGTTCACGAATTAGAATTATTTACAACGTGCCTAATTTTATTAAAAAAATTGGAAGAAACAATCACATAGAACGCATTGATAGCGTTATTATTGACCCTATTATTCTACCCAATAGACTGAATGAGGAATTTTGTTTATAATTTTAGCAAAACACTTTACCTGAGTTATTGAAAGGTGTGCCCTTATTGCTCAGAGCTAACATGTGATTTATGCATGATGGAGCCCCACCACATTTCACTGTAAATGTCTGGCAGTATCTGAACCAAAGATTTCCTTGTCGATGAATCGGTAGAGGAGATAATGTTCCTGTTAACTTGCCTGTTCGTTCACCAGACTTTATACCTTGCGACTATTATCTTTGGGGTACTTTGAAAACAACAGTGTATGCTTCCATATCTAACACTGAAGAAGAGTTGTGGAGGCATATCCAAATTACCAAAAATGTTTTAAAAAATTGCCCTCAATAACTGCAAAGGGTGTCCTTTAACTTTTTTCTCCGAATTAACCTTTGTTGTAGAATCAACGGTGGTCATTTTGAACAATGTTTATAATAATTTGTACTAAATCTAAGAACATCAACTTTGTTACTTTTATCTCCAGCATTTTTTATTATATTTGATAATTTTTACTAATTATCTCAATAAAATTAGGCATGCCGTAAATAATTCGTCGTATGTGTGTATCCATATCGAAGTAACATGTGGTATATCTTATCGTAGTAAACACTCATTAAGAATTGGCAGCTAAAATGACTTAAACATCAAACTGAAATTACAGTCAACCTACGAAATCAATACCTACTAGCACTGTTAAGTATCGTAATATGGGTGGCACAATAATATAGACATTTGAAAAATATTTTCTTGCACCCAAACCGTTCATTTAATCAAAATTCTACAAGAGGACCAAAAATTTCCAAATGGTATCAAATACAGAATAGTTGTCATTATTGCCCGAAAGAGGAAAAAGTTATGAACAGATATTATCACCATACATCAATTTTGTAGGAGTTGTAAGTTTAAAAAAAAACACTCTGTATAACATCAAAATGTGTAGATTGAAAGCAAAAGTCCACGCTCCAAAAATAGTCGAAATCGAATAATACGTATTCGAGTTATTTACAAAATTCAAAAAATTTTCACGAACTTTAAGGCCATCTAGCGGCTAAACGAAGCATTTTGGGATATAGGTGAATTAAATTAAATCTGCCTATTTTGGGTCCACGAATCTGTGGTCTTCCGTTGTACACGTTATTCTGGGACACCCTTTATAATGTTTAACATAGAGATAGAGACAAAACGTAAGGACTCCCTCAATTTTACAAAATAATGTATCAATATCTGTCCACACCTGATTGAGTCTAATATTCACTCTATTAGTAGGGTGATTCAGTTCGAGGTTACAATTTAAATATGGCAACACGGGTTTGCTGGCAACAATAAAGAGTTGATTTTTGACATGTGTCATTAGTAAATATTGACATTTATGATTATGGAGCGGTATTCAACAAAAGAACGTATTTTAATTGTTAAAACCTATTTTTGAAATGGAGAAAATTTAACTAACACGTTTCGTGCATTGCGAGGTTACTTCGGTAACCATAACCGTCCATCTCGAGCTGCGATTAACAAATTAATCCAAAAATTTGACCGAATCGGATCAGTGTTGGATGTCCAAAGACCAATACGTCCTCGTAGTGGTCGATCAATAAAAAATGTCGCAGCAGTGAGAAACAGTGTACGTGAAAATCCATCAACTTCCATTCCAAATGCATCCACGAAAAGGTACAGTTTGGTGCGCATTTTCGGTCAGCGGAGTGATAGGGCCGTACTTTTTTGAAAATGATCGAGGTGATGCCGTAACAGTTAATGGTGAACATTATCGGGACATGATAAGGAATTTTTTTTGGCATGAATCGCAGAACATTGATGCGGAAGACATGTGGTTCCAACAAGACGGTGCCACATGCCACACAGTACGAGAAACGTTGCAATTGTTGCACACAAAATTTCCCAACCACGTTATTTCTCGTTTAGGCGATCAAAATTGGCCACCAAGGACATGTGATATCACGCCATTGGATTTTTTTCTTTGGGGCTGTGTGAAACAAAAAGTTTATGCCAATAATCCCAGAACAATTCCAGAGCTAAAGGACGAGATTCGCCGCGTTATTCGTGAGCTTCCACAGGATTTATGTCGAAGAACAATGGACAATTTTATCAAAAGGGCGCAAGTCTGCCAGGCTGCTTGTGGCGGTCATTTAGCCGATATAATTTTTCACGTTTAGTGTCAATGTCTTAGTATTATAACAAAATAAAAATATCAGCAGTTTTTCAAAAAACAATGGGTTTTATTTATATTTTAAAATGTGACCTCTAACTGAATCACCCTAAATCAACTAAAATTTTATGAGTGCAACTATTGTAGAACAGAAGTGAGTTTGTCATCAAAATAGCCGGATAAACGGATACTTGTCCAGTAGTACAGACAATCCATACGCCACGAAATGACCTAATGGAGACGATGGAAATAGACAAAAACAACGCGCGACAACTATATACATGGGGTATGGTCATTCAATAATGAGGACATTTAGTCCGATTTAGGTAAAAGTATACCAAATACGAGTTTATCTGGAAAGTATATTTAATGGGTACCTATATTTGAGTGAAAATACTCAGTTTTATTTCAAATATTATCACATTTGAGTCAAATTATCAAAATACTCAATATTGAGTGAAAATGTACTCATTGAAGTCAATGGATTTACTTCGTACCTTTATTACTTTCGCTTTCGCTTAACTCCATTTGCCTATGTACAACCTTGCTTAGTTTTGAAGATATAAACCGTCGAAATCGATTCATTTTTGTAAAATTCCAAAGATTTTAATTTTGACCATTAACTCAGAGGCGTAGTAAAACTTTTTGAATTACATTTATACTCAAATATTTGGTAGAATATCTCACTCAGGATAAAGCACTATACCTTTTCGAGACCCATTTCAGAAAGTATCACTTCAGTTTCAGCATTTCAGCCAGAAAGAGTTTTTTGTACTTCATATTCAACTTCACTTGTAGTTCAGTAGTCAGTTGAGGAAATATATATATTATTTCAGAAATACCAAATTGTATTGTAATGTAATTATTGTAAACAATAGGTTACTCGTTCTATTCATTTTTTGCGAAATGGCTGCTCTTTAAAACTTTTAATTAGTCGAATAATAATAAATTTGAACTGCATTGAACCATTCTGGAAAACATTTAACATGTTATGAATTAAAACTGACTGGTCTGAAATACAATTGACTCATTCTGAAATAAAATTAACTAAGTTGATATACAATCACTGCTTTTTGAAATACATTGGGGAAAAATGTTAACAAAACAAGACCTGTACACGTGGATAACACACATTACCTATGTGTGTTATCCATTATCTGCGTATAAAAATAATATACACATAAAAACTTCTGGCCTGCAACCCTGATTAATGGTTCAAAATTACTATTCCCCTTTAAATCGAATGCAGAATATGCATTTTTGATGTACTCCTGAATATGTGTAACGTATGAACGAAAAAAATGTATGTCAGTTCGGGTCTCTGAAAATCTCATTTATCAATTTAGTTCAACGCTTGGAAAAGTGTGAAAATTACAAGTTTAACAGGAAAATATAGGTGTATATAGTTTCATACAATGCAGGCAAAAGAGAAACATATCATTAGCACTATATGATTTTCACAAATTTTATCTACTATGTATATTGTATATGGTTCATAGTCATGGGAATTTGCACGTATGTATTGTTTAATTCATTGCTTTCATTTTTGCAATTATTAATTTATTAGGGACTATTTCATTTTTGTCGCATTATGATGAATCGACATCAATATATAACCAAATTCTCTCTGGCTTTGTCTTTGTATATTACTGACTAACATTTACATCACACGCTTGTGACAATTTTATAGATAAACTTTTAGTTGGTCGTTCTTCACCAAAGCAAATCTAATTGTCTCTATTTATAAAAGCGCAATTGAATGCGCTACTGCATTTGTAGGCAACACCCCTTTTCTGCAACAACGTACATTTCAATGAATATACGAGTAGAGGCGTGCACTGTTTGTCAAATTGTATTCCATTGAATATTAAAAGTGCACAATTTTGTGAAGTGACATATTATGCAAAGGGGATTATTTGAACTACGAACAAATAAAATAATACATGTATTTTTTAAGCGAAATTGATTTATTTTTCTGTCCGGTGTAATTTATTATTCAATGTGATTTTAGTTTTATTACCAGCTTAGCTGAAATAATAAATCTTGCCTGAAATTATTTTTTGAGCTATTATAAAATAGCAGATTTTCCTCCTATATTGAATTAAAAATAAAACTCTCTCTCAACGGTAAATAAAAGTATTTTTATTGAAAACTAAGTGCAGAGAAAAATATATGTTGTCGGGGCGAGCGTTGTCGTGTTACGGAGTCGGTCACAGGTATAAGTATCTGGTCCTTAGCGCCAATCTACCGTGGACCTTTTCCTGGAACCCTGTTGCATCCCGCGTCTGTTTTTTTGTCCTTGCAATTGTTAGACCGGTTCGGGCGGCGTCAGGCTGGCGATTTTGACGTAATACTTAAAGTTTGACCTGCTGAAGTCAAATCCAAAAATTAGAATTCCCGGATCTGTTCGTATTTCGATCCTAACATCACTGAGCCAAAGAAGTACCTACTATTACATTTCTTCGATATAGAATCAAAGAGAAAAAAACCTCAAGTGACTTTGTAATACAAATCTGTATGGCCCAGGTCATGGGTGTACAGTAATTTCCATTCCCTGGTTTAAGTCATTACGGAGTGAAACAAGACTACAGACTCAATTCCTCAGAGTTTCTTGGTTATACATCTTCGCACAACCCATTATGGTGTTACGGAATTATTGGATTATGAAGTTATGGAACTCACAGTCATGTAGTTCTAGACCCCTGATCTATACGATCCATGTTCCCACAGAGTTTGGTGGGTTATATATCCTTGTACATCCCGGATTCAGGGGTTACGGAGTTGCAAGGTTATAGAGCTTTTAAGTTAGTGAATGAGATCATGAATTCGAATATTTTCCCAATCACTGACTACTCAAATCAGTTTGAAATCTCAAAAACCATTTTCTAGAGTGTCTTGATGTTAAGGTCAAAGCTCGAACTAATCTCGAAATTCTAACTTTTGATTCCGGAGTAATGTAGGAAAACCACTGTGAGTAATCTACGTTATATCAGACAGAAAATTTAAGACCCACTTTCTTCCTGATTAAAAACCATTAAAAATCTGTGGTGTTTTTCAAAGTATACCGATTTTCTTGTAAATTTACATAATCAATATTTTATACGACTTAAAAGAGAAACAATTAAAAATTTATTAGGTTATTTCTTAGTAGGTGTCTTTCTCAGTTGATTCCATGTTAAATTACCTATATTTGTGGCAACAGAATACAAGCAATTTTTGATTTAAGACAACAGTCCTTGATAAGCAAATGTGATTATCCTGTCATAGTTGTTGAGATGCAATTTCGTGCAGGTATGGTTATATTATATGCAGAACGATGTGTCACGTTTCATCATCTTCTATTCTGTAGTACTATAATAACTACTTTGTTCAATGTAAAGGTATATATCTGCATTGAATTACGGGTTATTTTCTCCGAAAATCCGATGTCTCTAAAGACAACCTATGTTCAACAATATTATATATTCATAAAAATAATCTCTCCGCCCCTCTCTGCGCATTTATGTGGTTCCTCAAAAGGATAGAGAAAAATTTGGGTTTTATTTTTTTCTTCAGAAGGTATGGTGAAAGTTATAAAATATAAATTATACATTTTCCTACTATCGAAAAGACATTTACTATAGAATTTCTGGATCTTCTACAAATTATTTCTCGCGAAACTATTTTTCGTTCGTCAATATACGATCATTTTAAAATCTGTTTTAATTAGCTTAATTTATTTCTAAGATAGGCCATGGTGGACATAGGACTTTGCTTCGTAGAAGAGCTTTCGTTACAAAAGCAATAAGTACTTACATAAAAATCAGGCAAAATAAATTGAGAGATCTTGTATTTAGTTGGCAAGTAATTTGAGAGTTGTTAATAGTAGTTGTTAATATTACTGCCGTTACTTTGACTACTGTTTTGGACAAATTCCATTCATTTACTCAATCTTCTATTGCATATTGAGGAAAGAGATTTATAGATTTAGATTCTATGAATATAGATGATCATGGTACTGGCCTGGGAATATATCTACATAACCTTATAAAACATGATACAATTGATTCTAGTAAAAAATTTGAATAACTAAGGGTCAAGTTTTATTTAAAGTGAAATAGTTACTTTTTGTGTTACTTATAAGCCGGATAACCTATTAAAGGAGATAATATCAAATCTAATGCCAAGTTAATAATGTTTTAATTATTGGTGATTTTAACGTTGATCTCTTGGATTGTGGATTGATGGTCTCGTTTTACTGATGATTTGAATTTATTATTTATTTATTTAAAAGATTGTCATTAAAACAATTAATAGCGCAACTTATTAGAATTACACGAAATACTAGGTACTACTCTACTTCCCTGTATATTGGCAAAATCATTAAATTCTGGAAGCAACTGAAGAGTAATATACGATTTTCATCACATTCATGATACTTTCTTTCTTACTCAAACAGTTAATATTATTTTAGAGCCATACACATTATCAAACGTTATGCTCTGTGATTTACCAAAGATGTCCATTTATGTCTCTTATATATAAGTCAAATAAAAACACAGACGATGTAAATTTGAAGCTAACGTATATATTTATAAAAGGCCTGGAAATATAGTAATTCTTAGCAATTCGTAGCAAAAGGAAAACCGGCATTAAAAATTAAAACCACTAGTAACGGCAAAGGAAAAGAGCTTTGGTCTTTCACGATGTTGGTATATTTCGGATGCCACAAACAACTCTGTGAACTACCAATTGATTTATACAATGTAGATAGCAATAACAATCTTCATCTATTTAACTAATGAGTCACTCCCAAATAATATTATTTTTTATGAGAGAAATACTAGTGTATTAAATACTAATACCTTTAAATTTTATAATTGTTACTGGAATTGAAGTCTTACCAATAATTTCTTATATCCAGAGTACGGTTATTGGTTATGGTAGAATTAACATATTTAACTATTAGATTATGCATGACATTTATATCGTTGTCTTTATCGTTATCATTATCATTATCGTTATCGTTATTTATTTGTTTATACCCTGTAAAGCTAAACAAAAATTTTAATTTATTTTCTGCAGATAAATATTTCTGAACCATTTACTTTTTCTTAAAAAGCATACAAAGAACACGTCTTGTTGCTTTGATTAATAAATGGAAAATGCTTTTGATGTTGGAAAAATCTAGTAAGTCTAACTGCAAGTAAGGATAGAAAATCTTTTCACAAAGTAAATTTGAACATAATAAGCATGTTTAATTAATCTGCTGGATGTTGCCACAGGCGAACCATTGATTTTCTGTTCTCTAATGTTGCCGTTCTAGTTCAGATTATAGATAGAGTACAGACGTTAATGTTGAATGTTTGAAATGAACCCAACCTTTTCAAAAACAAAGAAAATATATACCTACCTATTTAAAATAAACATATTTTTTCGCTGCTGAAAAAATTGTTGACAAGTTGACGAAAAAAAAAATGCATTTCGTCCGAAATTGAAAAACATATTTCATACAACAGGGTTATTCACAAATGGTGATTAAAAATGAAACCTCTTTGGTGAATTTTAAAGGGAGTCTTTCCTATAAAGTTTTTATCTACACTTTTACTTAAATGACATGACAAGCACTAATCATTCGGTTACTTATTTGAATAAAGAAATTAATAACATTAGTCATCATTTTAATGATTTTATTTGAGTAAATGCTCAAAAATTGCTTCATTTCCACGAACACATGCCCGACATCTTTTTAGTAATGAAAATGTAATTTGTTCGAAATTTATTGTTGCTTGAATCTGATAAAAAGCATTATTTATTCTTTCTCCTAACTGCTCAGAATGTCAAAGTTGCTATCGCAGCCCACTATGTAGTTTTAAAAAGGTTTATATTCGAATATCGAAGTGTGTTCTCATTTCGTTTTTTAAGTTTTACTCGAAAATTAGGCTTTTTTCAAAAAACATAAGAGAGTAGAAGAAAATATCATGGTTGTTACCGTAAAGTAGTGGCGTACTATTTTATTTAGAAAAATATGCTATCATACAGGGTGTACCTCCACCACTGGAGCAAGTAAATTTTAGGACAATGTTTACATAAATACATGTGCCCAATTTCAAATTATTTCACTTACTAATTTTTAAATTATTTAAAAAAATTAAAATATTTTTTGAAATTTAACACTGTATCTTTTTAACGAAGCATCCTAGATAAACACTTTATAGGAAAGACTCCTTAAAATTCACCAAAGGATACGAGGTGTCATTTATAGTCACCATTTGTGAATCACCCTGTACAATTTTATATTCATTTTAATACAATAAAAAATAATTATTCTCTTGCTTCCATATAGCCTACACGTTCTCTATTTAGATTTGTCTCTGTCACATGGAAACTTATATTTGAAGAAAGATGTTATCACATTATTTCAGTTTTTTTCAAACTTTTAGTTATGTACAAAATCTGTTCCATTGCAATTAAGTTAATAATAAGGAGGTTCATACAAATTTTGATATTTCTAATTTAAGATTGGCGTTTTATAAAAACAAGAAATCACACTTTTATTAAGACAGTAATGGAAAAAATAGAACAAGGAAATCGCCATCTTCTCGACATTATCTAAACATGGAAATGTTGAAGTACAAGGATTCCTTTAATTTTTCATAGTGAAAGATTATAGAAAACAATGACCACCGACCATCCTGTTTTGTCGAGAATTTTGTAAGAAAGTAGTTAATAATTGTGATCAATTCATGTGCTAATAGTTTCTTAAAAACTTTCTGCGGGGTGTGACTAATTTTGCAGTACCGTACGCGATTATCTGTATATTCAACAAGCGTGTAAAATTCAGGAAACGTAACGAGGAACATAAGAGCTAAAAATATTCTTCTTTTTCTTATTCTGAATGTGTTGTCAACTTTTGTAACTTGCTTAGATTTTCTACTATAGATTACTTATCTGGAAATTACGCATTAAAGCACCCCTCTTAATAAAGTACAAATATGATGAGTTCATTTTCGTCTTTTATGCCAAAAGTAGCATTTTCCTATTAGGATACATGAGTAAAAAAACTATTTTTCTAACTCAAGATGAGATACTTTCCTTCGCTAGTAAACTAACTCACTCACAAAAAAGACATTGTCCATAATTAGTAAGTAATTAAATTAGTAGTAAGATTTTTTACGTAAAACTTAAATTTTGTTTTGGAAAACCTCATCCCGAAAACAATATATCTTTTACTAAATGAGAATTTAACGGCCTTATTTTTTTCGAGTTTTTCTTGTTTTCATCTGTTATATTACTTTCTACCTAACATTCATATTCGTTCTAAATATGGAATGTGGAATATTCAAAGTCAAATTTCCTCATAATTAATACGTCCTTGCAATATTTTTAATTAAAATATGTACTATCCAATCGTTCCCAACAGCACAGGCAGAGAGACAGTAATTGTATTTTCCAGATTATTTTCAGTTTTAAAACTAATTGGGCTAGACGCTGTCGCTGTCGCCTGTCAGCAGTGCTTTTTTACCGAACAAAATTGTTTGTGACTGTTTCGTATGATCCAATTTTGCATACTGAAACCGCGTTTCTTTCTGCTCAAGTTTCAGTCAAGCTGAATAATCGGAATAATTAAAGTTTACTTAACTGCTTTTAATTATATTATCAGTTATTAAAATAGCCGCAGGAAAAGTGGGACGTGATAAAAACAAAGAAGATTGACACTTACGTTAATAAAATTGACTCCCAAAAAATAATCGCCTAAAAGTAGATAGAAATTATGTACTATGTGGTCTGCTTATATCTCATTTGAGTATCAGTTCCTGGGTCCTAAAAAATTCTGTTACCATTCTCGAATACAAACGCGTTATCACATAAATAATTGGTGATGTTGTCTAATAAATGTTCAAATGGTTTAATTTTCAACTTCTTTTGCTTGGATAAACTAATAATAAAGCATTACTTTGAATGAGTATACAAAGTGTAGGTAACTAAAAATATGGTTCGATCGAAAAAAAAATAGAATAAACGTAGTTGCGGCCAAAAATATGTGATCGTCTTAAGGAATACCTACGTTGTATACATCTATTTTTTTTATATTGACCGGAAGGCGCTGGCTACTAACTTTAAAGAGGGGAAGTATGGTTTAATTTTATGAAACAAAAGCAGAATAAATACACCTAACTTTATTATTTATGTACAGCAGTCTTCAAATTAAACATGTGACAAATAGAAAGAACAACAAAAACATTAACAACCATTTAACATAAAATGAGAGTGCCAGGCTCACCTAGAGGTCCTGTGGGGAAAGAGCATGGCAGAGAAACCCACGATCGTTGCTCTAACTACCCAAATATAAATACAAAACAACCGCTAACCAAAGGCATAAATTAAGATCCTTTGCTAATGATAAATAAGACCTGACTTATTTAATGTCTCACTAAATGTCACCTCACTCGAATTAGACATACACACTTCCAAGTAAAACTGAAGAGGTTTGGTGTTAGTTAGCCGGCAGGGCCGGAAGGTAATAATACCAATAACAACAACAATAATAACAACAACAATAACAACAATAATAACAACAATAATAATAACAATAATAACAACAATAATAGTAAGATACTAGAGTCCCATATGGGAGGCAATCCAGCTATGAGTTGAGATTTCGGAAGATCTGTTTTAGCAATTCTTTTTTGGTATTTAATTATTCTTTTTTTTTCAGATTCGTTCCTCACGGGAGAAATTGTTAGTAAATTCAACAAGGCTCTTATATGCGTATGACATAAAGTGAGCACAAGAAATGCTTTATTACTTGTTTTTCCAACAACGTAATCATGACAAAACAAGTTAAATGTGAAACAAAGGAGTTGTTATTGCAATATCCGGGCAGTCACGACAATATATATATTATTTTAACATGTAATAAATAATGAGCAATCTTTAATAATATTTTTAACAATTTTACGTTAGAAAAATATACGCCCCTGAGCATAAGACAATGAAGGATAAACATATACAGAATTATTATCATGAAACGTCTATAATCATCACAAGCATAAGATTACATAGAACAATTAACAACAAAGTACTTAAAGAATGTTACCTGCTAATTAATACCGGTTAAACACTTTTAATTTTTCACTACTTATATATTTTCACCGTGCACCGATCGTCTTACTTTTCACTCTGCGTTGTTCTAACTTCAAGTATCTAGGCTTCCTTTCAGAATTCCCCACCTACGCGTTTGTTTTTGCCTTCCTTCTACCAACTGTCAATATTACGTTTTCATTATTGTGCAACACCCATGTAACAGGTGACGTCGAAATTGATACGATAAGTATGGTTTTGCACAATTTGGAAATTTGGAATTGAAATACACAAAATACAAACACGAATTATGTGATCACTAAAACATCACTATCACTAAAAAGTTGAGATTCTACCCTTGACATGTCCTTAAGAGAATAAGCAAGTAAATCACATAATCTAGATATTTGATTAAAATTGTTATTTATAGGACATTTCATACCGATGTTCTTACATTGTGGTAATGTATATGCAGTCATCTTATGACCACAGTCTCGTATGTCAGACATGTTGAATATGAAGTTAATCCGGGTATGAATTAATATATGCAATGATATACTCCTCTATTAGGTTAGGACTGAATATTGAATCTAACAGCAAATTGTAAACATATTTCCCAGGTGACTAGTGATGATCAATATGATGAGGTAAAAATATAAAAACATCTTTGAATTGACTTTGAATTCCATTAAATTAATATACATACCACAGAGAAGGTACCAAATAATCCATTGTACTACATCTAAGTTCCGAGCGTACAAGAGAAAAATTCTACGTCGAGAATATCGTTGAAAGATGAGAAGTTTCTAATAAGTCCTAATGCTTTATAAGCAGTATAGGGCACTGGCCCTGTGATTTGAGTGAGAGAGTTTTTCATCTATGACAAGTCTAAGATCTTTAACACTGTTGCAACACAGTTGCGGTGTTATGATTATAGTTAAACATAAAGAGTCGAATTTTAAGTACAAATGAACAAATATATCAACAGTAATTATTGGCAACTGCTTTTCTGAATACAAATCCTCAACCAATTCGAAATATTTCTGTCAATGTAAGCAATCATTAATACGACGTATATTTAAAATAAGGTTTTAATCACAGATAAAAATTTTTAAATATTCGTGTTAAAAATAGAACATTAATAAATAAAAGTAGTCCAAGGTTGGATCCTTGAGGTATAACGAAAGTAGCTAACAAAATATCGACTAAAACCATTCTATGAAACAAGTGGTTTGTACTGCGAAAGATCGAAAAGACAAAAACTCAAATGATCGAGTCTGTATCAGTGACTACCTCTGTCGAAAACCTGTGGGAAGTCTGCACAAGTCATATTTACTTTATCTTTATTGTGAATGGTGCTGGAAACACATTGAGTAAATTCAATAAAATATAAAAATGCTTCTTGCTCTCATAAGTACGGAAAAATACTAAACACATTGTTTTATTTTACAATTAGTGTAAATTGTTACACTCAATTTATGGTAACTGCAATTAACATTCCTCTTCAAGAATGTGTAAACTTTTTATCTACTTTGTATATATTGGATAATTTATAGAAATAAGAGACCTCTTCTAAGCTTATATTTCCAGGGACCAAACATTCCAGCATTTCAATTCAAATATCTCCTGGAATTCGATAAAGCAATTTTGCGTCATGGCAAGAGGTGGACAAAAACTTCAGCATTTTTCCTTATCAAAATATTAAATATGCTTCCACGCTCCAGTGCGGTTTAATTTCGTGCCGGCAATTAACACAGTTTTATGTTAGGTGTTGTATCAGGGGTAAAAGGTTAAACGTCAAATAGGAGATAAAATCTTGATTAATTTTATGGGCAACGAGGATACACCCACAGTTTGAAAATTAACAAAAATAAACATTCTTGTTGAGGTATGAACACATTACAGCAGAAATTAAATAATTTATAACATAATTTTATAAGACGAAACAGTTTTTCATATTCGTTTCTATCACAAATAAGACGTAACTGTAAACGATATATTTTATGTACGTACGTATAAATTTATATCTTCTTTTTTTTCTTAAAAACGCATCTGACTTAATTAGAAGGAATAATCAGGTGAAAAGAATGGAAATTTGGGTTATCGGGAATTTGTAATAATATAAGCAAAGAGAACTGGGACATCTCAAAGAGAGTGACAAGGCAGACTGGGATAAGGTGGGATGTTAGCATATTAGATCCATATAAATCTCCAGAGGCTAATCCTATACCCCCGATATTGCTTCAGAGGAGCATAGAAGCGTTAGTCGCTCTCGAATACACACCTCAAACGTTGACATCGGTAAACCTGATATTTGTTTCTAAGCTAGAGGGCATTTATGTTACGCTTAGGCAGTCATTTCGTTCAATAAGTCATCTTTCCTCTTGAAAATGTTGGAGAAAAATAATATAAGGGATGAAATTTTAAAACTGAACCTTTTCAACGATATCAGTAGCGCCAAACTACCTGGCAAATCTACCTATATGCGTTTCATAACCTAGTTTTGAATGTAGACGGGAAAAATATAGCATTGCTTACATTTTTGGATATGGAGGGGCTTTTGAATCCATAAATTCAACAGTCCCAACAGGGACTAAAAGACACTTGGTGTCGATGGATATTATGCCAAGGAGTCAAGTTATGAAAGCAACATTGGCTGGTGAGTCAAGACAGTAAGTAGTTTACAAGAGGTGGTACTGCAACTCTTCGTGTGTGGTTTATTTGTAGACCGTGCAGTAAATATCCTGAATAAGGCAGGGCTACGTCAACAACCTAGTTACCCTAGTAGTCGGGAACTATAGCAGCGTTGTGTCTGAGCTCATGCAAAGGCAAGACACATTTTGTGTCCTTCAGCAAGAAAAAAAATGAAGATAGGAACACTCTCTCATGAGAAGCAAGCTCTTCAATGGGAGGTCAAGATCTTAAGTTTAACACTGGATACAAGTTTCAACCTTAACACCCATCTGGAAAAATTAATAAGCAAGCATTATGTGCGAGTCAGCATCCAATAGGTAAAACATGGAGACTGAAGTCATGGATACTACACTGGATCAATAATGAGTCCTAGGCTGCTTTATGGTGCACTGGTCCGGTAGCCCGAGACCATTACAAAATAAATTTCGGAAATTGACCTGTGTCAGTATAAAAGTAGTTGTGGCGTAAACTCTAACAACTGTCTTGGAAGTTTTATTAGACCTGCCATCACTTCATATTGTGCAGGAAAAGAAAGCAATACTGGTAGCTAACCGTGTTATAAATAACAATGAATGGAATGGAATTGTACCTCGTAAAAAGAGCCTATTTTTGAGATGAGAACTGACAAAATGATTGCTAAGACTAGCTGGAGCAGTACTCTGGCCCAGATAACAATGAAGGTATATCTGAGAGCATTTAAGTATTTCAATGTGTCCTCCAAATCTGTTTGGGATTATTTGCAATTGATAATTAATTGGTAAGCACTGCCATGGTTAGGCTTAGTTTCAAGACATAATGTCACTGAAGAATTTGAAAAGGCAGAAGGGGTTAAAATTGTACCTGGCATTGTTGATAATATGCTAGCAGCCGGATGCAAAAGTCGTAAAAAATGACCATGCACAGGAAATCGGTGCAGGTGGTCCTCCCTCAACCTGATCCTTACTATCCAATTAGAGGCATCAAGTCTCTGGCAAGGCAAATTTTTTCTTCAGCATTGATAACACGTGGGTAAGCACCATCTGCGACTTAGTCATATCCTTGACATGTTTATAAGTGACCAGCACTACGTGTTCTTCGAATGAATGTTACATAAACGACTGCAGCATTTTGTCTACATTCACCGAGTTTTAATAGTCCAGCAGCTCATTATTACTATACCTAATCATGTACCATTACAATAAAATACTAATAACTAATAACGATAACGATTAGTGGCGGTTCATTAGACCAATATCGAAAGTCAATGGACTTAAATACGTAAAGTTGACAGTTTAGAAGGGTTATAAAATACCTTATTTAAGTGTATCTATTTTTAACAGAACATTTTTGGACCTACTAGATAGCGGCTGTACTTCGACCATATTAGGAGCTTCCGGATGACTCCATACTCATTTTACGTGGTTTGTGTTCTTTAAACACTACGGAAATAAACAAATGCAGCGTGGCAAACGGTCAAACGTGTAATAGCATTGGCTATGTTTACCTTCCAGTTCGTCTCCGAGACCGTACTAAAGTCATCAAAGTTCTTGTTGTATCGTCAATCCCCCATGAACTTATACTAGGTCTAGACTTTCGGACCTTGATTGGTATTATTCCAGATTTAATTGCAGACGAATGATCTTTTCGTTCAGTATGTTAATTGTAATGTGGGGCCATATATCCCATGGATTCGTTAACGGACGCACAGCGTCCTTTGTCAGAAGTGATAGATGAAGCGTTTGAAAAAATGCGTGACAAACTCAGTTGAACCGACTTGGTACAATTGACCATCCGTACCAATTCGCCGCCGATTAAACAACGCTACTATCCGTTATCTCCGGCTCTTCAAAAAGAGGTAAATACCGAATTACAACTCATGCTGGCCGAAGATATAATCGAACCATCAGATAGTCCGTGGTCCTCTCCCATAGTGATGATCAAGAAGCCTGACGGACACTGGCGTTTTGCGTCGATTATCGGGCTTTAAATAAAGTCTTCCGGACGCGTACCCCTTACCTTAAGTTAGTTGTACATTAGACAAATTACGGGACGCGCGGTATCTCACAACGATGGTTATTAAGTCTGCCAGTAGGCAATCAAGGTTGCAAAAGTGGCGCCCAACTCTTTAAATATTTTTATTGTTTTTTTTTTAAGCAAGTACAAGATGATTCAAATTGAAATACACATTTCTTCTTAATTTTGAAAATTTCATGTAGTTTGGAAAACATAAATTTTGTAGGCAGGCGCCGCGAAATTTATTGTAAATATTTTGAATTAAGGTACAGGGTGATCAATGAAAATCTACACATTAACTTAAATACAGAATATTTTTTTTAATTTGTAACATCGGAAACAAATTTAGTAATTATTTAAAGTATACAAGGAATATTTTTTTAGACAAGGTTGTGAAAAAGGAATGGTAATATTTATTAGTAGATAGTGGGTAAACATTTATGTTTCTTTCATAGTACTCCATTTTTTTTCGTATGCATTCATCACGTACTACTTAGTTCAGGGAAATATACAGGGTAAACCTTATAGTTGAAAATTTATTGTAGTTGGAGGTCAATTCTTTTTAATACTTAATTTTAAATAAATTCCTGATAATTTTTTTTTTTTGGACAAATAATCTATCGGCTTTATATGCAAACGGTATCATAAATTATATTTATCATATTTTAATTATATTTTTACCCAAATCTATTGCAATATAGATGTGGTTTTGAATTTGATCATTTTGGGAAAAGTAATAAATTGCTGAATGTAAGTTAAACATTTGGTAAATATATTTGATATAATTTTGTAGTACTAGTTTATTATTTTTTATAAAGTTCAGTTACAGTTATACGAGGTGGATGATTGATTAATTTCATCACGTTTATTTATATCTTATTTTCGTGTAGCATTTATCACTGTTACATATGTACAATGTTCTTAGATATATGTATACATATTAACTTCAACTAATGACGCAGCAATACATGCAAAGACATTCAGGCTTGTAGATCGGTGTTTTTCTTTTATCTGCATTGTGAATCAAACCGTATATTTTGAGGGTTTAAAAATATTTTGCTACTGTACTTACATTGCTGCCGGTCTTTAACTCTTTTCTTTACTAAGTGCAGCCGAAATATTTCCGATATTATTAGTGATTTTAACTCTGCTTCAGTTATTGTACTAAATAGTACATTCGAAAACGATGTTACTTGTCTATTTTTAAGTACAGAACTATTCGAATAATACTGATGTGTATTGTCTGCAATTTCTAGGCAACCTTGACTAAGGTCTTATAGTGACCTCTCGAAAAAATAGATCTCCAAATTAGTAAACACCTAGTAATATCATCAACTACTATGACCATGTAAAATCGATATTTAGTTTTCAGGGAATCGACATTTATTTGTAGTATGCTAGTAAATAAAAATTAAATATTCTTAACTCAAAAGTATTTCTATTTTTATTTTTGTCAACATAACAAAACATATTGTAGTTTGGTCGTTTTTTCTGTTAGATCCTTCTATATTGAGACTTGCAATCTTTCTTAAAAATAGGATTCTGTTCCTCTATAATTCTAGTTTTATATGTATGGTTTACAAGTGGAGTACACTTTCAGAAATATACGAGCAGACGTGATGACGGTTTCATAAAAATGTACATGAAAATTTATGTAATTAAGAACCTAAAAGGTAAAAGCGGGGACACAGAGAGGGTGGAATACATAACGACCATGCTTTGTGACATCTCTAAGGACTTTACTGTATATCATACGGATTAAGTTAACTGTGGAGTTAGAGAAACGTTGTCCTTATTAATTATATCTAAAAACAGATGTGTGTTGGTTAACAGCAAGCACTCTAAATCAAATTTAGACGTAGAAAGTTTATTTTAGGGGTCAACATTTTCGAAGCCTAAGGATGTTTTTATATTTTCAAACATCGTACTATAATATTGGTGAAAAAATATATTCTGCCAGGAATATGTAACCACTTTCCAGTTTTTAAATATTTTTCTCTATATCGATTTTAGGACTTACTAAGATTTACAGTATTTAAGGCAATGAGGTTCGAAGAATATGCTTTGGTGTTAAAGGTACACATAAAAGCAACATTCTAAAATTTTAGAACAGTTTATTTAAATCGGATAAAATTTGTGAGGTTTTTAACAATAATTCTTTAATTAACTATTAGAAAATAGAGTTTTATATTTAACAAAAGTCGTACAAAAACTATGCATAAATTAATTGAACTGAAAGATAATGTTACTTCAATAGATCAAGAAGTTTTAGAATTATTTTCAAGGTTTGTTGCTATTAGCTTCATTTTGCATAGATCTTAATGAACCATTTGATGAATGAATGAATTTGATGAACTTGAGGATACTAAAAATGAAATCAATAACATATTCTTCTATTCCTTTATTTTTTTTTATAAATATTGTGTTCGTTTCTTTTGTTTCTAATTTTCATTAAGGCTATATCAAATGTAACCTTCGTTCACATTCAAATTGTACCAATTCTTAAGTCGGAAAATAAAAACATAGTAATCGATTACGGTCCTATTTCTATACTTTCAGTTACTGGCAAATTGTTGCAGGCAATAGTTTCTAAGATCATATTTTTTTAAATTAAACTAAACATTTTATTATTGAACATTGTTTATTTATAGGTTTTTCTAATATCTGTGGTAGAAAATATTTTTGAAGAAAATAAATAGATGCCTTATATACCGATTTTTTTAAGGTTTCTGTTAAGGTTCACTTCAACAATACTCTTATCTCACGGTAATCTCTTAAGATGGATTATACCACATATATTTAATTCATCACAAGGTGTTTAAAGTTAATAATTGTTCATGTAAACGTTAAATTAAGTGGTAATAGGGTTCACATATTTTTATTGTTTATGTTGTCAAGCGTTGCTTTGTTACTTTAAGTATTATCGTTATGTTGATAATCTAAAAATGTATTGTAAAATGTCTATAGTAGGATCGTATTCGATGCAAAGTAGATCAAAAAGTTGTCGGTCTTTTATCAAAGGAAAATCGTGTCATCATTTTTAGGAGGCGTAAGATAAACCATTTCAAATTTAAAATGAAATTGAATGTAAAATCTGAAATACCACTGCATACGCACTGTGTTCTGGTAGTGGCTGTAGTCGCCCAGGTGCATCGAGTGTACGAAGTGGTCGGTTATACGTCAAATACTAATCTGGCGACCTTGGTTGTAAATCTCCAAAAAACAAGTAAACAACAGTGGCGCGTACAGAGGTAAAATGTAGTACATATGTGGAATTTAAAAAACAAATTGGATTTATAATAAATTACATTTAAAATAAATAGTTTATAAGAATAAAGGAATTTTTGTAGGAACAAGGGTGCCAGACGTGAACTGATCCCCTCGTCCCTTCATAATGTATAAAGAAATTATTCAATTTCTAAAACCCTTAAAAGCGTACTGCATTAGATCCCTTGACGGCAATGATTTATTACTTTGCATCGAATATGATCCTACTGTAGTTTATACGTTTTATACATTTATAATATAAATTTATAGTTTTTATGTATTAATTTTTAAAAGGACTTATAAGAACAAACTTGTTGTAAATGCAGATAAATGACACAGTACTACCTTCTCTAGGTAATTCATAAATATTGAGTCCTGGTATATAATTTATAACGTGAAACTTAACAATGTCAGTTCTGTATACGACCTGGATAAATTAACCTTTGATTTTCATTTAGAAACTCTTGTTAGGAAGAATTAAAATTTAAATTTCATAAGGGAAATTGCGAAATATGTTGCACGTTCCAAATCTATTATATACTTATGGTCTCAGGAAAACACATCAAAAAATTTATTGTAATGTTTCTGCACTGAAGTTCCATAATTTTCATATTTTAGGTCAACATTATATTAAACAGATTTCTACAAAACAAATGAATGTCGAAGACTTTTATAGAACGCCATATTTTATGGTAACTTTCTATGCAAAGTTCTTCCACAATGCTTGGTATGTCCATAAATATGCCGTTAGTTCCTTTTCATACATTTTTTCTTTAATATATAACTATTTAATTACGAGCAACTTTTCAAGAATCGGTTTTTCACATCTTCATCTTCAGTTTTAATTCTTAAAACCAAAAACTTCTACAACTATTTATACGATTATATACAGAAGATATCTTCCCAAATTCTTCTTTTTATCAAACATATCATTGCCTCAAAATGTCGATGAAATTTATATTTTGGAGAATTTTGATAAGGAGACTTCGGGTAGTCATTTAAATTTTGCTCAAATTTCTTGTTAGAAGCAAATTCAACCTTATGCTCGCGTTATGGAATTGTGTTTATATGGTGCTACTCGTCTATCTCCACTCAATATCGTTTATATAAAATAACTAACTTTGTATTTTTTGGACGGTATCTGTCAAACTTTTGTTTTGTAATTGTGTGTGTCATTTTAATTTATTAAATGTAAGTGTATGTAGTTTTAATAGACTTAGACTTTGTTTAATTTTAATTTGGTTTTCTTCGTTTGTGGTTTCACTTTCGATTTTCTATTACCTATAGCTTAATTTTTCTGTGATTATTTTTTTATTCAACATATATGTAATTTTTTAAATGAATTTATCTGTTCTTATGTGTATGTCAATGCAATACCTGCCGTTTTGATAACTCTGTTCATATGTAGTAGTTTGAATAATACTAATTTGCTTAAAAAATACTGTAAAAAAATAACTACATAAAACGACCTTCTGGCGAACATTTAAAATAATTTTGCTGAATTAATGATAAATAGGAGTACTGTAGGTATATGTTGCAAGTACAGAAATAATACAAATCATTTTTGCAGAAAGACTACTAAGCCTAATAGATATATAGTCTGTACGATATTTGTTGGAATTTTTCGCATTAGGTATTCGACACCCGAGGTAGAAAGACATTGGCGGAAAATTTCAAGGCATGCCCTTCAGCGGTAAGTTGTTACAGTATTTTCGATAACAGAACTTTATTGGCTTATTCTTTTCTTGAAATATATCTCAACGAATATCGTACGGACTGTACCAATAATTGCGTGTTCTCTTTTGGAAACATTTTTTAAAACTTTTCGAACTACCCTCGTACTTTACTAATTTGACGACGAATTCCTTGGAAGGCTGCAGTAATTACAGCCATTCATACAAAACAAAAATATCTAATAGGATATTAGTCTGCCTGCGCTGTAAATACCTTCAATTCAATTCAATTTCAAACGTTGCCGTAAAGTACGACCTATCTCAGCTGGCTTGCAGTATTAACAAGGCCATTATTTTAAGTGCCCATTCCGAAACACCCCGGCGGTTAAATTGCAGCGAAACAAGTAGTCATTAGACAATTGTCTTCATCGGAACCATCTGAAGAGGGATGGCCTGTTTATTAAACAAATTCAGCTGCGAAGATACCGAATTTTAGTTGAATCGAGAGAGCAATTAGTGTCTCTGTCATTATCTTTTGTCGTTTAATTTGATACCTCTCGAATGGTACCAATAAGGAAATAATTGCACGGTTTCGCTGTACAAAAGAACCGGTTACATTGCGCCTAATGAGCGTGATAAATTGTGATGAGAATAGCTGTCTGGTTTCAACAATCTGTTGGCTGGTTGTGCATCGCTTCAGCATCCAACTAAAAATAGGAAGATAATTGAAATTGTGGATCCATTATAACGGAAAATATTCCCATTATAGATTCATATTAGTAATGAATGGAGTACTTTTCCAGACTAGAAAATAGACACTATATTATTTTTATCTCAGAAAAAAAGTTACACTGAGAAAGCAGATAAATATTCCGTTTTGCCTAACAAAGTACAACAGTATTCGTCTACAAAAACTGTACTGCAACAAGGACGAACTAATCTCCCTATGCACGTTAAAAACGTATTGGATAGTATCTTATGATATTCGAAAATATTTCATTTTATTATTAAGATTCTTAAGTTATTATTAGTTATCTATTTATTATCTTCTAAATGTAAAATAAAAACAAATTTTAAACAAATCTTAAATAACTTAGTTTAGAATTTTAGCAATTTAAGAAAAATTAACACTACTTATAACATTAGAAAATAATAATGTTATAATTTAATAATTTTTTAAATACATTTTACATTTTACATGATATTCATCAATAACATGCAAATTTATATAACCTTGTGCCTGACATAAATTGCATCCTTCAGTATTTTAGTAACACGCATATATTTTAGTTACGTATTTAGCTGTACAATATTCACCATATACAGCTGGAACAGACTTATCCTGTTCGAAGGATGTGCAGATCAAGAAATGAGTCCGCATTGAGAGTGACAAAAACGGAGAACTCAATAGTAGGACAGGCACCTTCTGTATAAAAATTTCAGGTCTGTTAAATATAGCTATTTAATGAAGGTTTAATATTACATATTTAAAAATATGAGCAAATGACTTCTACGTATCTAAATTAAAAAATTATTGGTGACTCTGCACCTTTAGCATCTTAAAAGTATACGCGATTATTGATTTAACGGTAAAATCGAAGAACATTGAGAAGTATGAGGAAAAGAAAACAAAAGTTGTGAATTTTCTTAACCTGATACGCCAATTGTAATAAAAAAGTATGTATAATTTAGTTAAGAAACAGTAAACAGTAAATAAATCCTTTATCCACAAAGACCAATTATTAGGGGTTACATTTCGACAATCTTATTTTTTGGCAGAGATTTATTTTTATTTTATATGATATTCTGCCAATTGTTCTCGAAAAATTTAACTTTTTTCGTTTTCAAAACTGAGAATTATGTCTCCTATTTAATTAGGTCTGACAGTTCTGACAGTTGAAATGTGTTTGATTATCTGAGCTAGAGATATCAAATGCCGTTTATTCTATTATTTGTGCAGTATCGTGGCTTTTAATCATGTCAATTCCATCCACAGACCACCTAGACTGGCCGTATCTAATTCCAATGCACGGATACCAGTGAATGCAAAATCCGGGGAAGTGGAGTGTGGAAGGCAATCTGATCGTGCGCATCTTTAAGCAGATCCGGATTAAGTAATATTTTTATTACATATTAAACATTATATTGCATCTTATGACAAATATTCAATTTTAAGTTTGTAATTGAGAAAATAGTATATTTTAGTGTCATATTAAATAAAACTACAAAATAATTTAAATATATTTATTGTCCTCTAAATAATATTAATTTATTTAATATTTGCCTTTTCGTAGATTTTACCGAATTAAATAATTTGACTTCATGATTTATTCGTACATCGATATACTTTTCACATTCAGCCCTTACAAGTTCTATTAAATGATTACAATTGTTAGGCAAATTATCAAATTGATGTTCATGCAAATTTTCAAATATGTTCACATTCAGAAAGTTTTTTAATACATGATAAACAATTTTATTTTTCTGTAGCCTAGGTGTTCTGCTTTCATCATTATTAAAAAATTTTATTAATTTTTCTGTTTCTTGGCATATTACTACGACATCTCGAGATGGATACGTCAAACAACCACGATCTTTAATAAAAATTAATTGACTGTACGAATACTGTGTATTTGACATTAAACTATTTACACAGTCTTCACATTTTATTGGCTTTATTAGAGAACTTGTTATTACGAAACCGCCAATATATACTATAATGTACTTGCTAGTGTCCAGTCCTGTTTTTTAATAGCCTTCACCCATCTTCGTTTTATGTCAACATTCCTTGAAAATCCGTAAAAATTTAAATATTAGGTTTGAAAAATCGAAGCGTACTTAATTATTTTTTTTTTGTCACAAAACTCTGATTTTTCTAATCACATTTTGCCAACTCTCCTTTTCCAGGGTGATGAACATGAATATGAAATTAGTTTTGTTTGCGATTTTTTTCAATTGAAAAAAATATTTAATTAATTTTCAGCTATCTCGAAATGACGGGTAAAATTTCATAAAAATTTGACTCGTAAAGTAAATAATTACTAAAAATATTTTACAGTAATTCATTCATTATTTTATAATAACAATATCACGTTAATCACTACACTATGTGGGCGAACAAAATTATAAAGCTAACCCTGGAAACTTGTGACGGCAACCGAAAAATGGCGTACATGTTTACCTTTTATATATTCCTTTTTTTTACTTACCTAAAGAAGGAAACTTTTCGCCTCCCTTCACCAACTCGATCACTTCTATTTATACAATGTTTTACAATACACTTGCCCATGATAAAACGTCTAATTATCGAAATCACAGCGATGCGTACACATCAAATGCTAGGACACGACTGAGCGCGGGGCTCCAAATCAGGCTCCAAAGTGTTTTCACCAAAGTCGCTCTATAAGCCAGTCTAGGTGGTCTATGATTCCATCAGTCTGCAGAAGTTCCGCAAGGATGAATCCTGGGGCCACTGCTGTTTGTTATTTTTATTAATGACTTAACTGAATGCCTCGATGTCAACTATTTACTTTATGCGGACGACTCGAAGTTGTTCTTGGAAGTTAAATCTTCTACTGATTGTACTAGATTACATGATAATCTTGACAGATTACACAGTTGGTGTTCAGGTAATAATTTACCTCTGAATGTAAACAAATGTAAAATTATGTCTTATAGTCGACGCAAAGCTAATCTAGATTTTGATTACAAAATTGGTGAATCTTTTTTAAATAGAGTTACGCAATTTACTGACCTTGCTGTTAAGTATATTTGCTACTATATTATCGTTTGGCGAGCACATTAGTTTAGTAACCAAACCTGCTTGTAAGAATTTAGGCTTTATTTTGCGTAATTCTAAGGACTTTCGGAACGTAAAGGTTCTAAATATATTGCATTTGTGCGTTACAAACTTGAATATAAATCGGTTGTTTGGAGTTCCATTTATAATATTTATAATATTCAATTAAAGAAAGTACAACGGAGATTTTTAAAGACTATTCATTTTATTAGTTATGGATTGTATCCTTCTCGTGGTACACCTCCTTTTTAAAGTTATAAATAACACTTTAAATGCAGACTCAATAGTTTCAAGGATTTTGTATCATGTTCCTAGACTTAATTATAGATTTCACTCTGCTTTACAATTACCCACACCTTGTATCAATTTATTAATAGCATCTCCCCTATATCAAATGATTTCCAATTATCTAAAGTATGAAGATCGACATTTTTGCATTCTATGAATAATATAAAACAATTGTTTGTTTAACAAATGTAATATTGTAGATGTTAGTTTATTTGTTTATTGTTTACACTTAAGTTCTTTCTTCTGAATTTTATATTTTATATTTTGATTACTTCATTTTGTGTAGTACTTATATTTTTATATTTAATGTTAGTTTGTCTTTATCTTTTTTTTTTTTAGTTAAGGTTTTCTGTTTTACCTTATCCTGTAATTGGAACTTCGTTCCTTTGGATATTGTAATTTCTAAATTCTTCTTTAAATATTTGTAATCGCGATCTATTTTAATTTTCTTTGAACGATATTATTTTCCTTTAACAACTTCTGTGCTCGGTAGCAAAATACCAAAAACATGAATCTACCCTTTCACTGATTTTCAACTGTACTCGTAATTTTTATGCAACTGTTGTAGTTTTTCTACAAATTGAACATGTCGGTAGCTGTTATTTTACAGGAGCTGCAATGCACCAAATTTGGAATTGCCTATCTTTCAAAGTTTTTTAAAAATCTATCGAAGACTATGCTCGCATTCCCCCATTCGCCCCTTAAAAATCGTTTTAAAAAAAACATTATTTTATTTTTTGTTCGCATTATCTGTCGCGATTGCACCTCATATTGTGCGAGAATACAATTTTATTAAAAAA
The DNA here is from genome assembly GCF_000390285.2 of Anoplophora glabripennis. Classification (NCBI taxonomy): domain Eukaryota; kingdom Metazoa; phylum Arthropoda; class Insecta; order Coleoptera; family Cerambycidae; genus Anoplophora; species Anoplophora glabripennis. The sequence goes on along the minus strand of NW_019416709.1, from coordinate 99,012 downwards.
AAGACAAAGCAGCAAGCACGATATCAAATGAAAAAAATAAACACGCCTGTATCTTTTAAACGAAGTAAATTTCCGAACGTTTTTTTCAATATTCAATTTGTCTTGAAAATCGAGTCCTAGACACTTCAGCTACTTTTTGTATATCCCTTAGGGAAATAATAGAAACCCCTGAAAGCTTTAAAATTGGTCCGCCCATACAAACGTTGATAACAGAAAATAATTAGGGATCTGCGAGGGTTTCTTAGGGACAAAATGCAGAGTAATAAAATATACAGCGAACAACATAAACGAATACGTTGTAAACAGTTGCAAACAGAAGCATTCACTCGATATAATAGAAAATATTGTGAACAAATTTAAATAAAATGTGGAAATAGTAAAATTTCTGAAGTAGTTGTTTTTAGCTGTTGGTCTTTGTCAAAAGTTATGTGAAAACAATTCTTTGGTTGATACATTATTTAATCATTTCAATATATCACGTAGGTATATGTTTTTTGTATGAATTATATTTAGACACATCACGTTTAGCTTTTATTGTGGATAGTTATTTGTTACCAGTTACCTACTAGATATTGCTGATGTAGTTCAATGCCAGTTAGGGCTTGTAGCCCGTACAGCAGCAGTTTCTGCAATATCAAAAGTTAGGAATCTTATGAGATATTAGATACCTTTTGCATACCTAGATCATACCTTTTGCATACCTGTATCAGAGAACACTATTTGTATTCATTTTATAACATTTTTTAAAGCAAAAATATTACCGATTAACAAATTAATGCTAAGACTAAAGTTAAACAAAGTGGACTGTGTGGAAACCCAAAGGGAATTCTTTTTTCCCGGAGTTGAAATTGAGCATAGACAACTTTATTCTATCCTAAGTTTATAAATTTTGTTTTGCTATTTGCTAATTCCGACCCAAGGACGGTCTGTTCCTTTGTGGTCTTAAGTACATTATTTTCTATTAGTGTCGAGTCAGTTTGACCCCGTACTTTGTACGAATCACTGCACAAAAATTAATATTTTACAAATAATCCCACGTCTGATTGGCATTCCATTGGCTCTAAAATAAATACCCCCGACTGTAATGTGTTTCCTGGTCGGTCATTTTAATAAAACCTTCAATTTTTGCTATTTACTTCCTAGAAGAGGCCAATATTTATCGGTTACCCAATTTATCTAACACCAGTCACGTATCTGGCTTCTGATACAGAATCTCACTTCCTATTACTAAAGTTTCAACACTTGCTATATATTCTATCGCATTAACTGCGAACTTAAGAATAGATTTTAATGATCTAGAAGAGTTTTAATGAACACTTTCCGACCATTCACTTACGCTACGACAGTATATAAACGGCATACAATCACAATGATGTAATAGTTAGTCATAGTATAAAGTAAGATGCAACTTATGAAAAAGATTGTAGCTGGAATAATTGTATCATGTTGAATTTATGTTTAAAATATCTTTTGCGACTAAAACTAGTTAGTTAAAAATTAGCTGCCTAATAATATAGAACTCACTGACATGCTTCAACAAAGTAGATGAAACTGTTCAAAACCAGCATAAATTAGCATGAAATTGAGTCTGAAATAGTATTTAATTAAGTTTGAGAATGGTTATATTTTATTTAATTACTTTTGTTTAACAATTGAGAAAACGATATTATTTTGAAATAAAAAATAAAATTTACTCTCGTAAATTCTTTTCTGGTAGTATTTTTTTAGATATATTGTATAGCAGCAACACAAACAATTTGAAAAACGTTTATGGTTCAATAGGTACCTAGAGATGCAAAACAAACACAAATTCGTAACTTCCAAATTTTGTTTTAAAATATAACATCCATTTAGGAGATTGTACAAATCTGCACTACTTACATAAAAACTTGTTAAAAGGAAGAAATAAATATCTATTTTAGAAAAAAGAAAAAACATTTTAGTTTATTATCATTACCTATTTTTATGAAGTTCTTTTCTCGGCATGGACTAAGAGAAACGTATGTTTTTGACAGTTTTTCAACAACAGAAACAAAATTTGTATTTTTTCATTACAAATAATATAATTTGTTACTGATTTATCATTGAAACTTTTGTTTATTTTAGACCGTAGAGAAACCTAGTGTCATAAGGTAAAACTATCTCATAAACTGTATTTAACATCTCGTAAACCAAACTTTGCAATGGTTAAAAATTAAATAAATAAACCTCTAATTTAAACAAAATTACATCTTTGAACCATAAGGTAAAAATCTATGCAAAACTTCAACTCAATTTCTTAAAATACAACTGTTATTAATGTTAATATTTTTACAATTATAATTTTGACATCTTGTATCTTAAAAAAGTAGTAGAAAAATAAAAAAATTGCGTAGAGTCCCATTATTTCTACCGAAAGAATATGTGGTTATCGGCTTGGCCGAGGTTTTTTGTACATCTCTGTACATACATACATCTCTGTGTACAGGGTGTTTCAGAAAGACCTCCCATAAATATATGGGGGTGCGACAAAATAAAATTTTCTCTTAAATGTCATATTTTTCAACTGTACAGTTTTCACGTAAATAAATGGGAATTAGTTCCATGTTACATGTCATAACATAAAGGATTAATAAGTCCTTCGTGTATTTCGTGACAAAAATTATATACGTGTATTGCGTAACAAAATTATCTGCATGGTATATGCGTGACTTTTGATATATCATTTTAACCAAATATATTAAAGCAAATCCCTACTACTGAAATTTCGTTCTAGATTCACTGCTTTGTGTCCTTAATATAGTATATAGTACTTGTCGAAAAATTATTTAAAGCTGTGTTCAAAATCGTTAATGCATTGAATTGCGATATACGTCAACAAAGACTGTGCCTTAGGAACTATAAAATATTGATATTTGTAATTAAATCAGTATGTCCAAATATCATATAAAATGGCACTGCAATTAAACATTTCAAAAAGCATAATGCAGTGGATTTTAACAAAATGCAGATTTTGTTTAACCGCAACATATTTGCTACAACTTGTTATCCTGCACAATGCTGCCAACTCTTTAGAATGAAATTAGTGCTCAATTCAAATCCTGTAGTACTTTTACCCTTGATATGATACAAAATTCATTGTTTCGAAGCTAATGCGGTTATGTCTAATTGTTGTATTTTGTTTCTAATGCACTAGGAACAAAATTTATATGTATACAGAAAGTTTACAAATTTAGAGATGACTTTTATTTATAAGAATATGTAATAAACATTTTCATAATTAAAATCATCGAAACTTCTCAATGGTGTCTAAATTAATAAATAACTTATTAAGAAAAAGAGGTGAATATTTCTGGTCGTAAATCGATTTTTATTACTAGATCAGATTTAGGTAATAATCAGTAGGTACTACTACTGAAATTATCAAAAAGTCCTTCTCTTACTCCTTTCAATAATTTAATGTACCTTTTTCCACGCTGCAAAATTTAGACGGATAATTTTTTAATAATGTCTCCAGAAAGCAAAGTGATTATGAGGATATTATATTAAGTAGTGGTGAATGGTGTCAGTTTCTCCGAATTTTAACTATATTTCTGGAATTCTAATAATTAAAAGTGTTGAAATTATAAACTAAATCATTTTTTATTTTCATTTTATATACCTATATCAATATTAAAACAATATTTATCCAAATTTGGTTAGTGCATCTCTATTGATTTCGAAAATTCAATACCTACCTATGTATGTTTTCAACCAAGAAAAAAAATTTTCAATAATTCCAAAAATTTCGAAATTTCACCTCCAAGAACGGCGGTGATAACATATTTAACAGTATGGTGATCCATCACACTGTATTAGCTTTGTCTTGTGCAAATTTGGTTAGCGCATCTCTCTCGATTCCAAAAATTCAATACCTATGTATGTTTTCAGCCACGAAAATTGAGTAATTCCAAATATGTCGAAATTTCACCACCAAGAACGGCAATGACAATATTTTTAACAGTAAGGCGATGCTCCGCATTGTATGTCAACATTTCTACTACACTTTTATTTAAATTATTTTATCTTCCTCAGACATTTGCTTGAAGAATATAAAATATATGAAAAACTATATGCAAACTTCCAAAACAAAACCAAATACCTGTACATTATAGGAAAAAGTATCTACGGCCCAAAGTTAATTAATTTCAAAGAAAAAATATTTGTCCGGATACACAGCGTTTTGGCGCTTAATACTGATGTTTACACACCACACCTAGGAGTGGGTTCCGAGCCAAATTGATTTCCAGAATTCGGAACTCAATTATTTACTTCTGAATAACGTATATTACCGTTGACATAAAAATATATCAAATAACAGATGACAACATAGAAAACAAATATTAGCTTTTCTAAACTATAGATTTGAAAGTAAATTCATTTTGTCAGTAAACGTAAATAAGATTTATCAATTTAAAGGGGCAGGAAATAATGGATGTTACTATTTATTCCTAGAATGAATAAAAGTAAATAATCACTGATTTTATTAAGGTAAGTTACCTAGATATAGCCATTCTTAACATGTCAATAGTTGAAAGAAAATTCTTCTTAAAAAAAAATTATTTCAGACTATGCCTACTATAGGCAGTAGCTAAGTGGATACTAAAATTTCCTGATAACTTTGCCATTACAATTTTTCATATTTCATAATCATTACTAAATCTGCATATCGGATCATAACTGAAGATATGAAAATTTAAACAAATTATGTGTTCCACTTATTTCATAGTATACAAGAGATGCCATTTTTAGAAAATATAACTGTCCGTTATAGTTATGACACCATATCTGACAACAAATAGCACAATTTTCAGTGAAAAAAATCTATGCACATAGAAGAATTCTTTTAAATTGTATTGCGGAACGTCATTGATCTTAGTCTTGTATATAGAGTAATTCGAATTTTATTAAAAAATAAATGATGTAATGTCAAACGGATTCATACAAATACTTTAATGTAAATACAAAATCAACAAGGACACTTCGAAAATGATTTAAAAATATCTATCTGCACGACACTGAAATTTTGTTGGCTGTAATACCTGACCTAGCACAATGTAAAAACAGTCAACCAGCATAATTATACTAAGCGTTTTGTAATATACGCCACACCTTTGATTTGGATAACTTTTGAGTCACTTTTCAAACAATTTGTATTTGTACTGGAATTTTCTTCCACAATGTTTAGAACTTATTTCTAGACTCCTACAATATAATGTGGACAACTGCTTCCTCCATGATTCCGTCGCAAATTTCTCTTTTCACTGAATTGCACTGATAAAGTTATTAAAATTTAGCACATATCTGCTGGAAAAATATACTGCATATATGCGAAACCTGCTAATGCATAATCGTCATAAATTAAAAAAATATCCATAACACCATGAACACCACGGTAATACTGAATAAACAGGTATTTGTCAAACCAAATCAGATGAAAATACCTGGAGATGTACACGCAAAAACTTACAATATTACACTGAGAAAGTGCGCAGGAGAAAATACTTTGCTGACTTTTTTTTAGCGAAGACTGTAAACACTTTTGTAACAATAGCATAGCCGGTTTCCTCGTTCAGTAGATGCCATTTTACTGTCAGTGTTAAATACTTTACTGCCATTAAAAGTTACTTTCGTCTTATAGCAAAACGAAAAATTATAAAAATTATTTTTACTGTTATAGTAAATTTACGTCACTAGTATAGCAGGATTATTGCCTGTTATTAGAGAATTACTTTATATGCTTTATTTTTAGTATCGCAGGTAGTATTTCTCCTGTCATTCGAGAGTATTCGTATGCTCTCGATCCCGTGTTCGCACGAAAAAATTACGTCACATGGTAGTAGAGCAGGGAACCGCGGGGATCACGACCACGCATTTACGATGTTTGAGGTTGGAGGTGGTAGCTGTAGTGCCTGTTATAAGTTATTTCCGGAGTTAGAGTAAGTATTTAAATATTATAAATACCTGTATATTTTTCTGTGTATTCTAAAAGTAATAAAACGTTATTTTTGTATTATTTTAATTTAAAAAAACTTATCTCCTACAACAGTATAGGTCACCATTACATAAAAGAATTGTATATTATTGGTTATACAGGGTGTTCAAAAAGTTTAGAACCCCCCCCACCTCTATCTCAGAAAATACTGCTTAAACAAAAAAATTATTAGGACAAAAGTTGCAGGGTTTTGAGTGAGCAATACAACGGTGACCTTGACTATGACCTTGAAGGTCATTTAGAGGTCAAGTTGAAAGTTTTAAATGGAACCGTATACTTTTGACCCCGGAAATGGTAAGAGCGGAAAATTTTACGTTCGAATGTGACCTTGACCATGATCTTCAAGGTCATTTAGAGGTCAAGTCAAATTTTAAATTGAACCGTATACTTTTTATCCCGGAAATGAAAAGAGCGAAAAATATCGGGTCATTTATTAAAAATCGGCGTGACCTGTAAGCGACCTTGAAGGTAATGGTCAAAGTCATATCCGAAAGTAAATATTTCCATTTTTTCCATTTCCGGGGTCAAAAGTATACGGTTCCATTTAAAATGTTCAACTCGACCTCTAAATAACCTTGAAGGTCATGGTCAAGGTCACCGTTGGATTGCTTACTCAAAACCCTGCAACTTTTGTCTTAATCATTTTTTTGTTTGAGCAGTATTTTCTGAGATGGAGGGGGGGGTACCAAACTTTTTGAACACCCGGTACATATGGGTTATTAAAGTAAGATGATGCCAGGGCATTCCACATAAGTCAATTAGAAAGAGTAGATATTATTATACAGTGTGTGTTCAAGTTGAAAGTATGGAAATTATTGCAAATTCTTTTGTTGATTTAAAAAAAAATCAGTCAAGATAACCAATGACGGAAAGTACTATTGCTAATGCTAAATTTCATGTCTGTTACACAGAGTAATCATAAAATGTGAAAAATTAAAAAAACTTTAAAATTTCAGCACACAAATTTCCTGTTACTGTAAATTCTTTTTTGGAATTTTAGATTTTTTAGAAAATTTCATTCATAATAAAAGATACCCAACGCACGACGAAAATTACTTTTGGTAATGCAGTTTTGTGTATAGACACTATACCTAAGTGACCGTTAAATATAAAAAATTAAGTAAAACATTACAAATTAGAATTTACTGAATTTCTTTAGTAACGAGACTTGAAATTTTTTTAACTGTATTGAACTGAAAAATTAAAATGTATTGTGTAGAAATCTTAATATAATACATATTACCAAAGAAAATTCTCTGATAAATTCCAATTTGCAATATGTTGTTTTATTTAATTTTTCATATTTTATGGTCAATTGCAGTGTATAGACATAAAACTTGCATTACTAAAAGTAATTTTTGTCGTGCATTAGATATTTTTTGTTACGGATGAATTTTTTTGAAAATCAAAATTCCAAAAAAGAATTCACAGTAACAGGAAAGTGCTACTTCCACCTACTAACAAAAATGTTGCTATACTAGTAAAATATTTTACTTTCTACCGGCAAGGACTTTCTTGTTATAGCAAAAGTATCTTCCTACAATAGTAAATTAAGTTCTAGAAATTAAATAGGTATATTTTGCGGCAGTATAGTACTCTGCTGATATAGCTATAAGCTCTTTACAGCCATAAGAAAGTTCTTTCCTGTGGGAGCAAAGTTACAGAAGTATAATAGTAAAGAGGTTTTTATAAAGTAATTATGCTACTGCAAGTAAGGTTAAAGTAGTAAAGTGAGCTCTCCTATAATAGTAAACAACTTGGCTTGCGCCTTTTTTGTCAAATTTTTTGGCTAAAAAACTGGCTGTGGTTATGAAAAAAAAATTCTCAGTGTAGGTATATTACGTCTTTTTGAGGATATCAATTCTACTTTTTTTTAATTTTTTATATGACCAAAGTTTTGGAGATGTTGAACATCCATAAAAAAATTGTCAATGTTTAGAAAAAGTAACTTATCAATTTATGATCTAATTGTCAAATATAAACTCTGCATTTCTAACAAATACCATAAATCTGTTGATGTGAAGAGACTAAATTTGTAGAAGAAAAAGAAAAAAGTAGTCACTATCTCAGATAAATTTAATAGTTTTTAATGTTCCTGAAAAGTTGATTAATTTTTATCGATTTTTATAAATCATTTGAAGAGGGGAGTAAAGCCATTAATTGTTGTACTTAATGCCAATAAAGAAACCACGACAAATCGCCCGACACCATTTTATACAAACGGCCCCGTTTTCCCAAAGATCTGGTTTCCTCTAAATTAGACCGTCGCGCAGAGAAGTCGCTTTGCTGGCAGTGGAAACCGATACGTTGCCGGCGATAATTTGTGGGTATCATATATCACTGCGGTACTAAGCCAGACAATTATTAAGTAGGCATTACTGCACGGAATTATTGGTCGAGAACATCTATTATTCCATCCGCATTCAGACCGAGACCTCGGCATAAGGTAAATTGCAGGGATGTGTAAGTAAATGCAATTAAATGGCGACGTGACCGGTTATTTTCACATGATTTGATAATGATATTAACACCCTATATTGGCAATAAATGTCCTTAAATTGTCGTAGCTATAGTCGATTCTGTTGGAAGAATTACATGCGGATATGACGTTAAACCTAGTATTGATTTTAGGCGCAAAATAATATGAAAATGTCGTATTCTTTACTTCAAAGGTAAAAAAGTAGTTGAAACAAGACTAGACAAACTAAAGTTAATTCATAAATTCATATTTGAATATTTCGACCTCTTTCGGATAGTTTTAAATTTCAGATCTTTGTGAAACATCACAAAAACTAAAGACGTTCGATACATGGATAGTTCAAAAACAAGCACACAAAAAAGTTGAAGTTTACGAAATTTTAAAAATGCACGTCAGTCTTCCAGGCAGAAGTAATGGCAATTTAATGTGCAACGAAGTTAATAAGATAGAACTTAAACAAATGCAAATGATAGTGAGCAGTGCTAAAGTCAATCACTCATATCAAATTAAATCTGAGCTACTATAGGATTGTTTAGACCCATCTTTAAGTATTACTTCAGGAGCGTTAGACTGACGCCGGACCGGTCTAAGTTGCAAGGACAAAGAACGGACACGGAACGCACCATGGTTCCAGGAAAAGGTCCACGGCAGATTGTCGCCAGGACCAGATACATATACCTACCTGCGAGAGACTCCACACCAAGAAGTCTCTTTAACGAACGCTCGCCCCGACAACATTTCTTCTCACTAAACTTTGTTTTCAATAACAATACTTTAATTTTACCGTTGAGAGAGAGGGAGAGAGAGTTTCATTTTGCTGCACACTGAAAGCAACCCTCAGACCTTTGGGTACAGCTATGAAGAAGATTAGGTGAAGTAGGTTTGGGTATAAGTGTATCAGAGAAGAAGAAGTTAATCAGAGTAGAGTCATCTATAGGGGCCCGAACGTACCTACGGCAATACCAGAGCTACGTTATTGAGAGACTCGTACAAGCATGGGGAAGAGTAATGGCCAAAAATGATAAGAATCCTCTGGACTCGAGAAATTCTCAAAAGCATCATATTATGATATGACGGTGGACCTACTGAGCCAAAGTCAAAGAGCAATAAGGACAACAATAGACAGGACGTTGTAGACTTAAAAAACATGTGAGTAATATTAACTTGGCCTGGGTAGAAGACGGCCTATGCCGGTTTTGCTAGAAGGAATCATGTGTGAAGGTATAGAAACAACGTGCTATCTACTGTGGAACCACTGTCAGAGCTGTGAAACTTAAATATCAAAATAAATAGTGACGCGAAAAGTTGGAAATAGAATATATATTATTTAATTCCTACTGATAAACAACATTAATACGATCCTACATTTTTGGAACCACAGACTCCATCGACAGCTCAGCTGGCTCGATTTATAAGGGTTTATATAGGGTGATTCAAAAAGGCGTCAAAATTTCTGTAAAATTAAACATTGTCTGCAATAATTCCAAAATGCCTGAACATTTCTATTTTAAATTTGCTATGCGTAGTTAGCACCTTAAGTCCAATGTTTGATGTACTGCTCAAAATTTTATGAGCAGCAGTGTCGTAGAGACGGGGTCAACGTGACCCTTTTTTAACAATATTTTCTACGCCACTGCTAATTTTGTCAAACGTTCGTGTAAAGTATTCAATTGTCTATCGAATTGGTCTCTTGCAAAATTTTGATTAAAGCTACAGTTTTTGAGTAATTTAGGTTTCAACTAATTTTGTTATGATGAAATAACGTAAACAATAAACCACAAATTTAAGGGTGAAAATGTAATGATAAAAATTGTATAACTGGAAATAATGTAAAATATCAGAGTAGGTGCTGGAAGTGACCACCTTGCGATTCGACACACGTTTCTACCCTCCGAGCTAAGGATATTCTTATTCTTTCAAATATCCCGGGCGTATTACGAATTGTCTGAAAGGCTTGTTGAATTCGTTGCCATAATTCATCAATCGAATTTACTGGAGTTACGTAAATCAGCTCCTTAACATGACCCCAAGTGTGGAAATCCAGAGGATTTAAGTCCGGTGAACGGGCGGGCCACTGGATTGGACCACCACGTTCAATTCACCAGCTAGGGTATGTCATATTTAAATAATCTCTTATTTGTCGAGCGAAATGTGCTGGAGCGCTGTCATGATGGAACCAAAGGCTCCTCCACACATCCAGTGGTACTTCATCTAACAAGCTGTTGAACTTATTCATTAAAAAATTAAGGTAAGACTGGCCATCTAGTTTATTTGGTAGCCTAAAAAGATCAATGAGCGTGTCGCCAATAATGCCAGCATGAACGTTAATTGAAAACTCATGCTAAAAATTTGTTATTCGAATAACGTGAGGATTTTCGTCCCTCCATAAATGATTATTGTGGAAGTTAATAATTCCTCGTCTCGTAAACGATGCTTTAGCTGTGAATAAGATATACGCGGAAAAATTGGAATTCTCTGCAAGCCTGCCAAGCAGCCATCGTGACCATTCTAGTCTTGGTGGGTAATCTTGAGCTAGTAAATGTTGAACACGTTGAAAGTGATAAGGGTGCAATTGTTGTTCGCGAAGTGTTCTCCAAACAGATGACTGTGACATGTTTAAATTTCTAGAAATTTGTCGGGTACTCAACATATTATTATTTTCTATTGCTGTCAGGGCCATTTCCTCAGATTCCGGAGTTATAGCATAACGCCGTCCTCCAGAATTAATTTTTATTGCTTTTAATTTATCCGTTTCTCTTAATCTTCTATCGATATTATCAAACATTTGCCGATTTGGTGTTCTTCGTGCAGGAAACATTTCTCTGTACCCCCTAACTGCATCACGGGAAACAAAATTCGCTAGCCCATAACATAGATGCAAATCTGTCATCTCTTCAAATGGATATTCGTAATTCATACTGTCATTGAAAACAGTGAAGTAGCTGAAGTAATTTCGTCTTAATTTTTCATGTATTATCTACACTAGAAGTTTGTCTGCGGTTTTTTGAATCACCCTATATAAATTGACATGTAAATGTGAGAATCTAGAAAAATAAATAACTTCATTTTGCTGTAATTTAAACAAAAAACGACACACGTTTCTGTAATGAAAAGTAAAGTAAAACTGATAACTTGAAATTGAACTAGTTTACTACAAAAAACGAAATAAAGAAGCAAACGGCACACTATCTACGGTCACAACTACTCACCTCTTTTACATAGGGAACGCTTCCAGATGTTCTCGATAATTTTGATTATTAATTTAAGGTTTTGATTATTATTAACGCATTCTGCTTACTATTAAAAGTGTTATCTACAAGTTTATAAACATCCTGCATTATACAAAAAACAAATAAAATAAAACGTATTATTTCAACTTCTGACTTTATCAAAAACTTGACAGTAATGAACAGAAGAGAACCTATTAAATCAGATCAGGTACTGTGAAAAAATATTACCACATGAACTTTTAAAATAAACATATTTCCGGCAAAAAAACAAATTTTGAACTGAAAAAATATATGATAAAAGTTTTTATAAACCAGAATATATTTTTATCAAGATTTATTTTTATGAAAATAGTTTTACCTAACTAAAAATCTTACATTGAGGAAACACACAACATTTTAAATTTGTGTTAAAACTATCTGTTCTGGAAACGAAAGCAGATTTATTTTCGAAACATCGATAGCTTGTTGAAGTGACTTTTAATTTTATATATGTTCGTTTTTTTTTCAGTAAGACCTTTGAATTTAATAAAAATAAAAATTGGAAGTTTCAAGGTCTTATTTCACTAATTAATTTTTTTTTCAGAGTTGGCAAAATGAGCAAATAAATAAAGGAAAAGCTAAAATTGCACAACAAATAAGAAACTTCAGACAATGTCTAAAGCATATTTGATCTAATTGCTTATTACATACATATTTTGAATATCATTGCCGTCTATAACTGCACCTCAATATCGTTTGCAATATAATTTCATGCCAAAAGTTTCATTATTATTGCCGCTGTTATTGCTATCAACATTATTGAAATTATTCTATCACCATTGATTCCACTATCGTAAACCAGAAAACTAACATTGGGTAGGTTTTAGTATGCACAATTTCAGAAGTTTTGGTAAACAAGATGTTTAAAGAAAGTATTGTAAAAATATGATAACCAGTTCAAAGAAAATAAATATGGTAGTATATTATATAAAAATTGTAGGTTAATTTTACATTTACATGATCGATGTTAAAACGATATTTAGGCAATACGTTATCAAATAATTTATACTGTTGTTGTTTTTTCAGATTTTTTCAAGGATAATTCTATATCCTTAGAAATATTTATGTATAATGATAAATCTCTATTTACTTCAGAAGCTACTACTTTTAACTATATAGGGAAAACATAAATCACCAAACTTTCAAATGTTTTGTAATCAATATCAACTTGATGAGATTGCGTGATTTAAATAATTACTTTTCGAAAGAGGAAATTACATAGAAATCCTTGGCCTGGAAAGGATCTTTTCAGTACGAGTAGCAGTAAGCTAAAGGGCTTAAAATATAAATCAAACATAAATAAAAGGATTATTTGTCCGGAGTAATTCTAAATTATTGTATTTGAAAACTTTGGGAGACCCAAGGTTTTAAGAACAATTTTATAATTGTTATTATATAATAATCAAAACTAAGTTAAACTAAACTAAACCAAACTAAATCAAATGCTGTCAAACATAGAAGAAATTTGTCTAGCAATGTTTTTTACCTTTTCCATCAACATTTCAATTTTATTGATGACTTTAATTGCACGTATATAATTCAATTAATGGTTTCGTCTTAAAAGTATTATTGATTTACGCAACTTTTTAACTTACAAAAGAAACTGCGCTACTGAATTGTAAAGTCAAATAAAAGCAATTATTCCGTTCCTCATACAAAATCAGCATATTCAAAACATTTAAATCCTCGGTCCTTAATTGCTTTTATTGATTTTCATCGAGAAATTAAAATCCGGACAAAATTTAATTCGCATTTATGTTTATTAAATTACAAATAGCGATTTCTCTTGTAAATAGTGACGCACCAAATAAATAATATCGTTTTCAACCTGAATTAATTTGTTTATCTTGATAAAACGATAATGTAGCACGCAAAATTGATTCCTGGAAACATTTCGTTCTAGCTCCTAGCTAAGAGTTTTTATTATAAACGACTTGATTTAGGTGTAAGAGAATCCCTGATAGTTTGAAAATTACTTGACTGTGCATGACCTTAATATGTTTGAGTGTCTTGAAAACTAACTACGTTGGAAACATTGGCGAAAAGTTAATGCTATACTGATCAAATTAATTCCTATGATATTTATGCTACTAATGGCCTTTAATACGAATAACTGAAAAATATCACTAACTTGCAACAAATAACAATTTGTAAGCGAAAATAATACAAGTTAGGATTATTAATGCTGTCTTTTCTATTCTATTTAAAATATCTCCTGTGTAGCCAACCCAACTTTTCCCAAGACATGCATCATTCAAACGACATTTCAAATTTTCTTTGGACTTTCCCCTCGTTTACCGTAATCTCAACGGTTTTTCAATAGAAAACTTAATATCCAACTCTGGGAAACTGAAAGCTTCAGCAAGATTTATGGTAGGTCACTGAACCTCCGGAGAAAAAATTATGGCTTATACAATGAAAACATAACACTGTTAACAATGGCTTCAGTTTTCACATAAAAAGAACCATTTCAGTAAGCGTTTCATAAATATGTATTACTGCCATGCTGCTAATGTCCCGGTATTTATTGTTGGGTAATAAATTTATTACACCTAAAGCTTTATTAATGTGTTTCCAATACTTATACCTTTTATAATCCCGCTCAAATTTATATCCATTAGTTTAACTCTTTTAATAAGTATAGGTGTAGTATTAATTTTAATTAATGTAAATACAAAGCTCATTATAATTAGAATGATTTAATATTTATCGTTGAATGTATGTGTAATATATGCTTTCCCTTTATGTGACAGTTTTTAAAAATCGTTAAATTTATAACTATTTAGTAATAAAATTAAAATAAAATTTTAGTTGAATATTTGCCAAGTCATTTCCCAAATTCTGGTTTTTTAATATAATTTTTGTATTTTATTATTCTAATATTCACAGGTCGAGAAGTCCCTCCAACATAATGTTTATTGCATTCACAAGGTACACTATAAATGCAATTTTTTGAATTTTGATAATAATCATTTGGGCGCGTCTTTGACAATAAAGTCGGTAAAGTATTATTTATATCTTAGTAACGTATCCCTCTTAGTAGTAGATAAAATAATGAATGCAATTGTGCATATGTTATTTCTGTACACTCATCAGTCATGAAAAGTGTTATTTTACATTTGTTGCGTAAATAACTGCTGTATTGAAAGCATCGAGATAAAACTATTGCCTGATTAATATCAAATATTTTGTTACAAGTGCAGAAAAACTATAAACTTTTTGAAATGTGGCTTTCGCTGACGGCTGCTGCTCGAACTTTTTCAAACTCCTGGAAAATTAACATCTCTACACAATTCGCACACTATGACTACTATTTCTACATTCATACTTTTTATGTACAAAAGTTTTTAGTTACTGTATGAGGTAATTTTGACAGGTAGCAATTTTGAATATAACAGATTAAAAATTTCACGAAGTGAAATATTTTTATGGAATTTATTGAATTCGTTTCAACTAGTATTGACAACAAATGTCAAGAAGAAAATCTGTATACAGATTTCTGAAAAGGGTTAATTATGAATTATTACTATAATGTATAACTTAGTCATTCGTATTTTTTGTGAAAGCTAAGTCGAATGACGAAAACAATATATGTCAAACATCGGTTTTGAATCTTAATATTTTCTTGGCTGCTTCTGGTATCCCACATCGTGTAAAATGTGTAAATTTTAGGTAAGAAATGGGGTTTGGAAAATAAGTGTAAACGTTTTAAACTTTTTGGAGGATGTGTCCCCGCACGTTTTACAGTTTTTATGGCAATTTTTTTGTGATACGAATATTTTAAAGTTACTTTTCAATTGTCCAACTGAGTGGTAAGCTAATTTCAATAATTTTGAAAAGTAATAACTCGAAAATTACTAGTTTTTCAAATACATTGGAAGATATCTTTTTTTTTAAACGCAGTGACGAATAAAAAGATCTGATTCAGTTCTGGGGTTGTCAATGGCAATTCCTCCCTGCATCTTTGCCAAATACTGACATATTTATATATCAATTCCGTGAATTTCTATCTATAATTAGGTGAGCCGAAATTTATGTAAAATCTTCAGACATATTTGAAAATGTATCTTGAAAGCCATTGGTTTTAGACCCGAAATCATTAAAATATTTTGGCCTGAAACAGTCCAAAGAAGTTAAGACTTAGACTTAAAAACTCCCTGTATAATATACTATTAAGGCCCACTTATGTTACATTTTGTCATGTTTCGAATTTTAAGAGAAACTTACTAGTTTGTGTACCTACCCGAGTAAATTGTACAAAAAGCTTGTTTTGAATAGTGGAGATAGAAAATATACACTCAGGAGTAAAATAAATGAGCCACCTAAAATTTTAGCATTCAAGAACGATACTGATTATTTTTCTTACATTTTGAAGAAATTCATCTAAATTATTATATTTGGGGTGAATAAAAAATAAAGTATTGAAAATAGAAGGCTATTCATAATATAATAGAATACAGCAGTGACATTTTGGTGATAAACCGAAAAAATAATTAAACTCTGATAGCATTTACAAATTTAGAAAAAAATTTATATTACATTTTAAATACACTCAGATTTTAACTATTTTGATATTACCTTTCGCTTTAAATACCTTGCTACTAATTTAATAAACAAATTATACAAAATATACATATCTCTATTATGAAATTAATTGAAATATATTAGAAATATTTTTCCCAATATTTTAATTTAAGTATTTGAATTTGACCATCTTAGTAGTAGTAGTAGTAGTAAAGGGGCGGCCTCAGCCTGGCAATTAGGCCACAAGTGGGCCCTTTTTGCCTACCCCGCCGTCCCATCACCTAACCACCAGAGAAAGCTTTAGGTAATACCCACCAAGGTAAAAACCAGCGTCTCAAAGGTCAAAGGTATCATTTGTTAATAAAACAAATATTTGTAATCCCAGAGGTATTGTCAAAGCAAACTGAGGCAGGGCCAATGCATCCTTCATATAGGAACAATTTCTATTGTATCAAACGTTTTGAACTAATAATAGTAATTAATAATAAAGTGGAACTACCATTGTACATAAGATATTTTCAAGTGTTTGAGTTAAAATGAACAATGAAATATAATTTAATATATTAATAGATACCAACAAAAATAATTTTGCAAAGTACATATATTTAAATTTAAATTATTTCATCCATATTTCATGCATTTTAAATTATGCTATTTTAGAGTTGTGTTACCGTATATTTACTGACACTCAAAGTAACAAATAATTTTAAGTCTCGACAATGGATGTATTTCTAGCAATATTTCTTTTTATTGGAACTTACGCCATATGAAGATTGTTTCCACTGGTTGTTCGCAAAATTTACTTCCGTGTTATTCAAATAAACACCGAAAATAAACTTTCTATATTCTGTATGGAAAATATAGGCAATGCCAGTTTGACCTAGTAAGCCATGAAACGTAACATCTGTTTGGTCTAGAGGAGCTATATACGTGCTTTTACTTTCAACGCATTCAAATCATATTTTCTTCTGCGATACATATATGGGCACACATGTCCACATGTGACCCATTTTAAAAGAGCGATGTCGCCTGCAATGACAAAGAACAGACGCGGGATGTACCAAGGTTCCAAGAAAAGTCCACGGCAGATTGGCGTCAGGACCAGGTACATATACATGTGAACAACTCCATACCAGGACTCTCCAGCGAGCGCTCGTCCCGGCAACATTTCTTCTCACTAAACTTGGTTTTCAATAGAAATACTTTTATTTTTACCGTTGAGAGAGAGTTTCATTTTGCTGCACACCGAAAGCAACCCTCACATATATGAACGGGATACAATGCAACTTTAATCCAATATCAGACATACCTGCTGCAACTGTTTGTTTCCTGTAGCAGTGATTTGCATACCGTTCCCAATACAAAACGTGTATCATTGGCCAAAGTAGGTGTCAACCATGTGATCCTTAAATGGAAATCATTTCCCGTTAAAAAATAGGATTAGCTATCATATAAAATTGAAACAGCAAAGACCATTCAAGTGGACGACATATTAAAATATGAACAATGAAGATCCAGCTATGTTTGAAGTTAATAAACTTAGTTAATGAATTTTCTTATCAAAGGAAGAAAATAAGGATAATGATTCTGTTAATTTTAGTATTACAGTAAATGTTGAGTAGATTGAAGAGTTTAATTTTTCTTCCTAAGACTTGAAGTCATTCAAATAATATTCTTTACATCTTTACTAAGAGAACTTTTGCAAAGTTTTGTGAATCCGTAGCTCAATCGAGTGGAGATCCCGTTTTCCAAAGAGGTCAAATACTACTAGTTTTTTACCAAAAAACTAACGTGGATCCATAATTTTGAACAAGTTTCACATCGAGCCAGGATACATTGGAAAGTACAAGCACCTATGTGGAAAAAACTAAAGCTTCAGTTCTACAATGACCTAATGCTTATACACATTAATGATAAGTTATGGGGAGGAGTATTTTGGTCGAAGACGCTGCAAATGAAGTTAAAAAGACTATTGGCAATAATCAAAGGTTAACTTGTTACAGTGCAGTGTAACGGAGACCATGAGATTTATGCCTATTGCAGCTCTGGAGGTTTTACTGAACCTACTACTGTACAATCAAGGACACCTCAAATTTTAGGTATGTCAATTGACCATTTGTTCCCAAACTACAGTTTTTAAGAGGAGAGGAGGAGAGGAGAATACAGCCTCATGGCCAAAGAAATGTTTCAAACTTAGTCTAGGGATGCACGCCACTCACTTCTTGAATTTGAGCAATTCGCGGACAAGATGAGTTTGAGTAAGCTGTATGTTATTAAGACGTTGCAGTTATGCGCAAAAGATAAGGCCTAGATACTCAGAAAGAAGCAAGCCAAGAAATTAATAAAATAACCACCGACGTACTTAATTAAAACAGCCAGTCAATAAGGATTACAAATGGACTGTTAGCAATACATTGCAGCCTCAGGAAGCATTGGTCTGAAAGAAGACAGCCCATGTAGGTTCTGCCAGGAGGAAGAGGTAACCGCAACGAAGGTATTGTACTGCTCGAACGAAAACCGAAACCTATTCGAAAACTTGTAGCTAGATAAAGAACTTTAAAATCATGGGGATCTTTAAACAAATGATTTTGTGAAAAACTACTACTCTGCGGAGTAAAGCTCTTTCCAGCATTGAATTACACCCACAATATCTAGTAAACAGATAATATCATTCGTCAGTAAAATCACCCGATATATTTTTATTCAGACCTTTTAGGTTATTTTTCACCCATATCTCATGAAGTTCCACAGTATAGTATATGGATAGTTGTAGTGAAAAAGACGTATCTAGGTATATTCACTGCATCAATGTATAATCATACTTATAAAATATGATAATAATTACATACTTATATGTTTTGATAAAGCTTAAAAAAACAACGTTGCTAATAGTAAGTTAGACTAAATATGGTATACGTTTTATTTTTCACTTAGACGATATAGGTTGTTTATTAGTAAGAAACGGAATAGGAAAACAAGGTCATACCTAGGACGGACCTAAATATTATCACCCGCATTTTGACCTTATTTTGTATGCTTCTTTTCTGCAAGGGTAGAATAGTAAATGTGTCTTATATAAATGAAGCAGACAAATAAAAGTATAAAGTTTATGAACATTAATATTTGATATATATCAACAATAATTTGCTTTAAATTAATAACAAAAATCATTTACAACCGT
Source organism: Anoplophora glabripennis (assembly GCF_000390285.2). Taxonomy (NCBI): domain Eukaryota; kingdom Metazoa; phylum Arthropoda; class Insecta; order Coleoptera; family Cerambycidae; genus Anoplophora; species Anoplophora glabripennis. The sequence continues at coordinate 79,546 of NW_019416709.1, read as the reverse complement.
CTTTAAAAACGAAAGTACAATTTGAGAAGAAACCTTTTACAGTAACACCACAAAAGTACCTAGATTTTATATGCCATCGAATAAATGTTGTTCATTTTCCCTCACAATCGATTCAGAAAAATTGTCATCACTTGTTTCGACTACTGATATTAAACGAGATATTTTGTTCTTGGATGTTATGCTATCTGCTGCATATCCTGATGCTGTCAGGATATGCAGCAATGTTATCATATCTGCATCTAAATATTCGAGAAGATTTACCGATGTACGATGCAAACAATGACCTGTGTACATTTTAGCATCTGCGTAGCCGAGATATTTTGTAATACTGGACGGTATGCTATCGAAGGTATTTTTGCCTACTGGTTACGCACTACGCAGTACATCGACCATTCCGATACTTCAGAAAAAGCCGTCGTTCTTTAATTTCTTTTTGTCCCAAAGATATATACTGTCGATACAATTGGAGAGCGTGCATTTTATTTTCTTCCACAATAGTAAAAGATTTTGATACTCCAATTCTTGTATCGTTAATTTTTACTGCAACAACGATTCCTTAGGCATCTATATCATCTATCGAGAGCTTTACCAATTCATCTCTTCTTAATCCTCCAAAAACACCAATTACTAGAACAACCTACAGTAACAAAAACCTATTAAGCACATGCAATAATGTAGCCAATTATTTCCTATATTACCTTTTCCAAAAGATATGACTTGATGCTTCTCTAATAAATTTCAAAATATCCTCTCTTGTCAATATCTTAGAATTTTTTTGAATATATACTTTCAATATTTGCTTCAAATAAGCCTCTTGTCGATGATATTCTTCTATATTTACTTCTCTGCGCACTAATAATTCTTTGTCCATAGTGTATTAGGGCTGAATGATTCTGACTAAAAGATATTTAAAAAATATAAATTATCAAAAATTATAAATATTTCTTTAAAGTGATAAAACGTAATACACACCAGTTGTTAGAAATATCCTATTAATATAGATTCACTAACAGCTGTCACTGAATTTCTGCTTGTCCAAGTCTCAAAACGTTTATATTCTTTATCATAAATTAATTTATGTTATTATTATATTATCTATTCTGCCTTTTCAATATGTCACCTCAGAATCAAGCATCAATCAAAATCAACAATTTTGCGGGTCTCATAGATACATCTTGAATACATCGTTTATATATTGAAAAGTTGTTTTCATTCTCATTTACATTTAATTGTTAAATATAAAATTAGATGTCTGAGTAAAATATAAAATGTTGTATGCACGATGGAAGGATGATTATGCCTTTAGGCGACTTGCTTTCGACCCTCGGAAGCAACCTGTGGCCTTCGGGCATAATCATCCCTGTATCTCCCTAACTATTATGAACATGAAGAATATTTTTGTGTTGGATGATGTTCTGTCTTATACCTTTTCAGTTTAGCATACCTCTATTAAATGAAAATTTTGCCACCATTCAAACTATTACTGATACATATCTTTGTTAATAATTATGATAAGTAAACAATATTTTTGCTGTTTTTTTTGTCAGATATCAGTATGCGTCATCAATCAAATAACATTAATTAATTTGCTGAATATTTGTTTATTTCACATTTGCATAATATAGTTATTCTAGACGTTTTAACAAGTAATATGTACAAAATACCCTACATATCATTTATTTGAAATACTAATGCACAGTGACAGGTAACAATAAAACGACTCCAATTTTACATGACAGCAAGTTTTATAAAATGCCAAATAAATGATCATTTTAGTTCAGTAATAAAACTCACAATTTAACGATACATGCACTTTCCACGTTTAATTATTATCAACAATATGATCAATACCGCGGCAAGCTAATCATTCTGTGGTTTTAGTTTAAATTAAATTTTATAAATGCATACCCTCCAGCTAGTCATGTAATTGGAGTTGTGCAAACGTCACCTCATATCGCTGTACCCTTGGACACTATTATTGTACACAGAAAACCTCCACCTCGGCACGGAATTTTATAGGACGGGGTAAGACGAGCTATAAATTTATAATCGAGATCCCTCCTCAAGTTTACAACATAATAACTCACAAGCGTACACGCGAAGAGCATATCTCAAAGGTGGGTGGAGGTATAAGCAAAGACCAGCAAGCTGTGTTATCCAAATATGTTTTTTGCATTATATTGAAAAATATATAAAATAATATATAAAACATCTTTTATAGTATAGTATCTTTAACAAAATAATTAAAGATTTATTTGTTTAATAAAAATAGCAGAAATTCATAAATATGGACTGGTTCTGTGACATGCCATGCCTTTGTCCAAGTCCATCGTGGAGGGATATTGACTTTAAAGAATACATAACGGACAAACTCGTATATATTCAATTTTCTACTTTTTTCTATCTGACTACCGCAAGCACACATTCATATGTAAATATTTGACAAGTTATTTCTAGCTGAATTAAATGTCTATTTTCATTTTAATACATTTATTGCATGCGAACTAGTTAATGTGGGATTAAATTATAAACATTTTAATTGCGTTGTTAATTAATGTGGTAAGCAATATGCATTAGAATTGGTACACAAATGGAATTGAATAGTTGAACGAAATTGGTATTAATTAAGTGTATGGTTCTAGTAGTTTTATTGATTATAAATAGAATGCTGTTGAATGAGATTTTATATTATCGTATTAAACTCGTGGGTGTTAATAATGGACCCATTCATATTGCATTTGATAAAAAAATTTATCATAAAGCAATTACCCGAAATTCTCAAACCGAAAGCATTCATTTTATCATCATCATCGTCATATAAATGTGTTTAGTACGTAAATCTGTCGAGGACTGAAATTTTAAAGTTTACTACAGTAAAGAAATAAACTATATTAGAAAGGCACGGCCTAAAATAGAAATGGCAAACGGACTTTTAATTGGACATTGTTAGTTACTATAATTAGGGACGTAACTTTTTTTAAAGTAGAGAATATTTTTAAACTGTATTATTGTAAGATAAAATGTTACTGATTTAAATTGAAACCTGTCTCAGCCTCATAACAAAATAAAAAGGGTCATCAAAATATGCAGAAAACAGCAATTAGTATTTTCATAAAATATATTAAGCATAACTACTAGAACTATGCATCCAAATGCAGAAATATATTAATTAATGTACCGCTGACCGATTTCGTTTAATCTGTATTGGAAATGATAAGCCATCTCCAGGAGAATAATTTTTATGCATGGCAGAAGCACTTTTTCGTTAGCTTGGGCTTAAATCTACGAAGTTATATTCTTGGCGTACACAAGTGTTTGATAACATAAAGTATACAAAGGAGTCTAGACTTATACAGAAAATATACGAAAATAAATTAAAAAGGGCACTTCGAAAATTACTTCATATTTGATACAAGCCACTGGGCAACTAATCGACATGAGTTGAATAAAATTATTTATTTTGTTATTGTTATTATTTCCTGCTATTGCTAAATATACTCAGTAAATACTAATTAATATTTTAATCAAGAAAAAATTTGTAGGTATGATGTTACAATTATTATTATTGTTCAAAATTTTGTTCACCGTCTCGAAATATATTAAGGCACTCCTCATTTTGGTGGACCAAGATATATATTCTTTCTTCTCGCAAATTTTAAATAAATTAATGGCAGCAGTTGAATTGTTTCCACTTCAATACGAGATATTTTATTTTTTAAATATTATTAAGTCAGGAAACCGTACGTCTTGAACTTCATTAAGGTAATCTCGAGTACTTTATCGAAAAATTCACCATGGTGCAAGAACCAAATAGATCATTTCTAAGATATTCGATATATTAACCATCCATCCGATTTGGGAATATTAACAGTTTAATTATTAGATTATCGTCGATAAATGCTGTCCAAATATTAAAAAATGATGTCATTGTATCCCATTTCGTGTAAACACAGCTTCATCTGTGTAAATAGGGGATTAGAGCATTTTCTATTCACAAAATACATTGTCTCGTGTAATATGTGCGACACTGTTAATTGGGACACTCCAGGCACTTGTTGATCGATTTGATTTGTACTTCTTCGACAATATTTAAAATTTGCTCTCGGCAACATATTGCACCATATGTTGCGGACTTTTATCTCTTCCACGATCCAAATCCCCCTATTCGCGCCTTCTTTGATCAACCGCAGTAAAGATAGATGCAACGACATTTGGCATGGAAAACATTTTTCGAACAATACAAGCGCTGCTATTGCATTTTGTCTTGTTTCACCATAAACTTCTGCATTGCTGTACACCTAGGCCATTTTTAATACTTGTAGAACTGCTGCAATAAACTAGATATTCCGTTTGTCAAAAAATAATGTCGACGGATCAGGTGCACCAACCTTCAAAATTGAGCTGCACCATATTTGTTTCGGACAACGTATATTGCAAATATTTGGGTACCAACAGAATTGTATTTGACTGATTTCGACTGGGAAGAGAAGGAGTACGTTGGTTTCATATTGTTCGATAGTGAACAGTTGCCCTCTTTCTTTGGAGATATGACTATCGAGGATCTTTTAGTCATCAAAAATGGTCACTGGCTCCCGAACTATATGAAGACCACAGTATTATTGAATAAATAGACATTTATTGTCAAATCCACTGAAACTGCCAGGAGGCGCGTGCGTAGAAAGGTTAATATATCCAGTTAAGTATTGCTTTTACTGAAGAACCTCAAACATTTGTTACGTACGCCTTCATCTCCAAAGTTTTTTTGATAATCTTGAAAACTAAAACTGATAGATTTTTGAAACGTTAACAACTTTTAAAGTGCGCCGTATAAGGTGGCGTATTTTTTTTGTATTTTGTATTTTGTATTTGTCTGTCTTGTTCGGTGTGAGATTTTTGATTAGGCAAAGCCATTATCATAAAAGTGTCTGTATAAATTTTTTCACATGTGGCATCATATCCAAAAAAATAAAGAAAAAAAACGAAATCTACGCCACAAATAAATAAATTCAGACAATATCTTGTGAGTCACTTGTATACGCTGTTAAAAAATTTGACTTAACCTGATACCTTTAAAGTAATCTAAAAATATCGTAAAAGTTTATACTAATGAGTTATTGTTCTATCGATACGTTAAGTATATAACGTTATATTTTATTATAGGTGTTAACGATAATATCCTGGTAATAATATTTATCTAGTAAAACAGAGCTACGCTATTTAAACAAATCTAATTTAATTTTATAAAAGCTTTTTCCTTTATAGTTTATTTTCTCCTTAAATATGTTGCTATTTTAAATAATTAGAAAACTTGCCGTTGAATCACACTACATTTTTTTAACAGAAAAATATTGTTGAAATCCCATAGCGATACATAAAATAAAAATAGGAGGTAGAGATTTCAAGACATCAATCGAATCCATTCACTAACTTTACGTGAGAGAAATATCTCACTATGGTTTTATATATTTTTCTGTCAGCGTGAAATATAGTTATCCACAATTCAATCACATCTAACCTCTACGTGATAAAAAATCTTTATTAGGTTTTATATTTATTTCTCTTTGTACTTACAAGAAATATTGCCGCTTTATATGTAGGTATAACTTAAAACCTTGTTAATCTATCATTCTATATCTCTTCAAAAAATGTGTGATATACTGTGATAAAAAAATTTTCCTTCTTAATTTCTTTGTAGGATAAAAGTCTATTCAATGACATTAAAGTTTAGTCCGGTAATATACGATTTCTTTTGAAACAATATAAAAAACAACTTGTCTACTTCATACACATTTTAATCAAACGTATTTTTTTTTTGTTTTTTGGCAAAAAGTTTTTTCTTTATTATTTTTAAACATTTTGTTCTCTAGAATGATTGAAAATCACAACATTCATTTTGATTCAAGATAATGACCCATAGAAATAAATCCTTTAAGATCATCCTTGAATGTGACAATAAGCAACAGTGACAAACGTGTTGATAATATGACTAAAATATTTGTTTTACTAACAGTACACTCTCCAGCAGGTGCACTACTTCAAAAGAATGCCGTGATTTCACACTTAGTATTTTCTCTAGTATTAAATTAGCCATGGTTCTTATGGCCATGGTCATTATCTAATATTATCTTACCTGCACGAAATTTGTCCTTGTCGTCCTTGTTCAGGTCGTGGAATAACACAGTCAGTAGAGCACTTACAATTAAACCTCATTAGTCCCCACCAGGCGAAAATTTAACTTATTGCTAAACATAGCTAGGTGTTTTTTGGCTGTATCCTTCCTATGGTATTCTAGAAACTCTTTAGCAAATTGACATCTATTTGTTTCATCTCACCGTTTCATAAACTCTTTGTGGGTGGTTTCTTTGATAATTTCAGCAAGTGCCGATAGTGGAAGCACACTGGAGGAACCCGGTCCAAAAATATTGAGACCTGGCTAGCTTGTCAGCTTCTTTATTGTCATTGCACCGCTCATGTCCCTTAACCCAGCATACAGGTTGGAAACTGAGGCTACGACCAGTGCCTTGTGCATTCCCATAATGACCTGTCATTATCTTATGATTACGTAAGATCAGTAATGCTTGACTACTCTGTGTATAGATTCTAGTGGTTTTACCTGTAGTGCGCCTACGGGCAATTTCTTTGATGGCTGTGGTTATACCTACTAATTTCGTTTGTACCACGGTAGCATGTCCATCAGTTGCCCACTGGTATCGGATATGAAGGGATCTAGAAAAAATTACACATCCTGCACCTTCCTTTCTTTTTGATCCGTCTGTGACGACGTTGATTATATCCTCGCCGGCGGTCTTCTCCTGTCTCTTAATGAGTACTGTGAAGGGTCTGTGAAAAGCAAACTGGGGAAAAATACTATCAGTGTCTACTAGACCAGGGTCGATAATTTTTGAAACCAAAAAAAATTATAGTAGGATGAAACCCATTGAAAAAGAAAGAGAATATAACATAAATGAAAGGAAAAATAATTTATGGGCGATCTGAGGTCGGGAAGGGGTAGGGGGTGAGTTTTTAAGGGTAAAAAACGGTTTATCTTGATTTCCGGAAAAACTACAAGTCTTATGGAAAAAAGTTAAATGGCAAAGTTGTAGGTAATAAAAAGATCTACAACTTTTGTATTTACACTTTTTTCACATAACCTCAAAATTTATGTGAAAAATTCAAATAACCAAGTTTTTGGTTTTTTATTTTTATCTTTTACAAAAAAATTTTTTTTTCACGAAATTTGGTGAAAACTTACCTATTTATGTCCCAAACACGCTGTAATTTTTTTGATTTGAAATATTTATTTTTTCACCTTATTTTTACTTAATATCGAAAAAGCACCCTAATTTTCAATCGAAAATTCTCACGTCAAAATATCTGCTTTTTTAAAAACGTCGGTGGGCTTTTTCTTCGTTGAAATCTCTACTTTCTGATGGTGTAAAAAAAATATACATTACTATGGTAAGTTTTCTCAGGAAATGCAAAGAAACGAAAGAAGATTCTACAACTTTCTCAAAATATTGTAGATGTCTTATTAAATATTAACTTTATTAACTTATTTGGTTGTTAATTATAATAGTATATTTGGACTTGTAATTTTTTTGTTTATCAATGTAACATGGAATCTTACGTTTTTCGAGTAATTAAAGTGTAAATTTTAATAAATAGCTCAAAATTATACATAATGATTAGAAAAAAAATTTCGGATTATAGTTCGTTTCTTTGCATTTCCTGAGAAAATTTACCATAGTAATGTATATATTTTTTTACACCATCAAAAAGTAGAGATTTCAACGAAGAAAAAGCCCACCGACGTTTAGGGTGCTTTTTCGATATTAAGTAAAAATAAGGTGAAAAAATAAATACTTCAAATCAAAAAAATTACAGCGTGTTTGGGACATAAATAGGTAAGTTTTCACCAAAATTCGTGAAAAATAAAATTTGTTTGTAAAATAAAATAAAAATAAAAAACCAAAAAGTTGGTTATTTGAACTTTTCACATAAATTTTGAGGTTATGTGAAAAAAGTGTAAATACAAAAGTTGTAGATCTTTTTAGTACCTACAACTTTGCTATTTTACTTTTTTCCATAAGACATGTAATTTTTCCGGAAATCAAGATAAACCGTTTTTTACCCTTAAAAACTCACCCCCTTCCCCTTCCCGACCTCAGATCGCCCGTAAATTATTTTTCTTTTCATTTCTGTTATATTCTCTACCTTTTCCAATGGGTTTCATCCTACTATAATTTTTTTTCACTTTTTACCATTTTTGAAGGCTTAAGCACTGGTCTATACCTGCTGAAGGGGCATCTCGCATTCCTTTATTTTACACGGCTATATTCCCGGATTGTTAGTTAATTTACATATTATTAAGAACATCGCAAATTATATTTTATAGTTTAGCAATAAACAATTAGGTACTATTGTAACTGTGAATTTACTGTGGTCCCTTTTGGTTAATTAGACATGTTTATCGTGGAACATTTTGGACGTTTTACAAAAGTATAAAATTGTAAATTAATTTTATATAAATATACTCATGTGGCGTGGAAGTAACCAACATTACACTTTGTAATTTCACACGAAATTTTTAAACGCTGTGTGGGGAATACTTGCAATCACTGAATTAATTATCGAGTAATTTTGGATGACATCCTAATCTACTGCGGTTGGGCACTAATTCCGATTCCTATTACTACGCGCCCACACCGTGTATTTCCTAACGGAAAGGGCGAGTGGGATAATTCGGAACAGGGGCTAATTATCTTCAGTACCCTACAGCGAGAAGAATGTGAATAACTTCACAAGGAGACGAACGTAACGTTTAGTTGTTAGTTGAACTTGAATAAAGCACCCTCGGTTGATATTAAATTTTACATAAATTTAATTTTCTAGGGTTCCTTTATACGCTATTTATGTTTCATTGTGAAATGTCAACTCTGAAATCTTAAATAGTATTTGGCTTCAGAACGGTAGCTACGTTGAATAGTACTTAAATTCAGTATTGGGTAAATATAATACCATTTTCATCAAGAGAAGATAATAAATGAAACCCAAGCATAATATGCGAATATAGATAAAAGGAAATTATTTCTATCTACATGATTACGTATATACAGATGACATTAAAATTATGTAAATAAGTTTAGACGATGCAAAAATATAGGTGAAGTTTAATATTATTATTATTCCATACCACTTCACTCATTACATTATAATAATATACAAGGTGTATATAATTTAGTGTGAAATAATTAATGAGGTGATTGCTTGTCAAAAATTATAGTTTTTCGTGTAAAAGAAATCTTTCTGTCCGTCTTGTGATGGGGGGTGGTAATTTCCAATATTTATTGTATTTTATGTATTCCGTTTATAATTATTGTTTTTTTTTAATCTCGTTTATATAAAAATATGTTTCTCTCCCACGAAGAAAAAGCGTGTTCACACAATTGCCTATTGGTTACTTCCATCTCTTGCAACCGAGAAGGAAGATCAAAAAATTATCCAGCAAATAAATGTGGTAGGAAGATTTTACCTAATTTCATTTTTGTAACTTTGTCCACATTTAAGAAAAAGTAAATATCTAATAACTAGATTTTGCTCTTCTCGTCTGAAGGCCAGAAAGAGAGCAGACAGATTCATTTTACATGAAAGGCCCCCTCTGATTTTTAACTAGGAATGACCATAATCTGTTTCCCTTAGAATATAATAATATTTCAACATAGTCGGTCAAATATCTGTCGCTTTTTACTAATTTTGGACTAATCATGTTTTTATACCTTGAGTTTCCAAATAAATAGTAAATAAAGATATAGATAAGTAAAAAGAGTGCTTGATTATTATTAGTTGCAACACCATAAGAAAGAATCCTGAGATCAATACTTTTCACAGAAAACAAAAAAATGTCTTTAACGTAATAATAATTTTTCTTATAGTTTGTTTAGAAATGAAAGAGAGTAATAAAAGCTCATTATGTTTGCTAATCGTAAATAAATGTAGTACTGGTGCTTATATTCAATATTTTTATATTATGTATTTTCCGTATAGATGAGGTCTACTTTTAACAAAACTTTGTGCGATGGGACTGTACTAAATTGTAGCAGGTAGCTAAAATTTAATGCCCGACAATCCGTCTTTGTCTATGCCGCTTCAATTTCTCGGTCCATTTCTCTTATAAGTAAACAATATAAAAACAGCATTTCAAAACATGAGGCTACTTTAAGCATCATAACCGGGTTAAGAGGGTTTTTAGTAATTCAAATAAAATTATTCAATATTATTATCAAAATATTTATTTAAATTTAATGAATAGACTTTTATTCCACACAAAAATATATGTATTTTGAAAATTCAAATTATGGTGAGTAAATGTAGTGTTGTATAAATGTACAATAAAGAAAATAAAAAAGTAGGTATATTAAAATTCATCCTCTGAATATTCTGATGAATTATCTTCGTCTCCTAGATTGATAACGATAGGTTCCACAGTAACGTCAATTAAATTATCGAGTTCCCACATTTTCTCCTCTTCTTTTTGTACATGATGTATACATCTTTGCCAGTTATCTGCAGTTACTCGTTCCAAGGAATTTTTTAACAAAATTTTCACGTCACTTAATTTAAACGTCGTATTATTTCGCGCTACATCTCCTTTTACCTGCGCCCAGACTAATTCGATTGGGTTAAGTTCACAGTGATAAGGTGGTAACCGTAGTACCGTTATTTGGCGATTTGTTGCCATTTCATCGATAACATATTTTTTCTGATCTTTATTAAGATTGACAAGTGTCAAAAGTTCCTTTTTCACCATATTTGTTTCAAAAGAAATGTTTTTTCCGGATAACCATTGAATTATATCGGCTTTCCTCCAAGCAGTCGTAGGCGTCCGCTCGGTCTGCCGTGAATGGTAACTGGCATTATCCATGACAATTACAGACCCCGGAGGAATAAGATCCAACATCTGTGTAAAATACTCTTCGAAAACATCTGCGTTCATGTCTTCGTGATAGTCACCTGTATTTTTAGATTCAAATAAAAGTAAACCGCCATCTACAAAACCACTGGCACTACCTATATGTGTCACTATTAATCTTCGCCCTTTACCTGAAGGTGCCTTGAACCCTGTTGAAAGTCCATCCAAAAATGCTTGTCGAAAACTTTTTACATTTTTATCTTGCCATACTTTTGTTACAGTATATCCCTCGTTGACCCAAGTTTCGTCTAGATAATAAATATTCCTCCCTTCGTCACGGAATTTTCTAATTGATCTTAAGTAGGATCTTCGCCAACAAATAATTTCATCTTTATCGATAAGAACTGACTTCCTGTTCTGCTTTTCCCAGCAAAAATTCAACTCTCGTAAGACGGCCCATAATTTGCTTCTACTGATTTTTGGCAAATCGTTGTCCTCTGAAAGTTCACTTAAAATTTTGTTTAGCGTTGGTATTTCTTTTTTAAAATAAAATGAGTGTACTTTAGTCACTAAACACAAGTCGAATTTTACTCTACTGCACTAGCACGTCTTCGTATATTCAGCTCTAAGACTGGATTGATCTGTCACAATACACTGGCTCCTGCCCTATGATGTATCCAGTAAAATATACTAATGTACACCCATTACCTGTTAGCATTAGTGTTACCCGATAATTACCTGAAACGAAATATTAGCGCGTCTATGGCCGGTTCTTATCTCGGGGTTTTATTACTCTCTTTCATTTCCAAACAGAGTATAGTTTAAATTTATGGAATATTCTAGGAAATTATAACATTTTCTGTCAGCAATTCATTATTACCCTCTGTTCCATTACTTAGGGTTTACCCTGGTAACATGAGAATTGAGTTTTAATTAGTGGGAAATAAATAAATATAAATTATGGTTTTCGCACCGTACATAACCTTGTCATGTTTTTTTTCTCTATTATGTATTATTTCGTTCCGTTATTTATAACATCCACTTGATTTTATATTTGAATTGTAAAATAAAGCATTTATTTTTTCAAACGTTTTAAAATGCAATAAGCACTTTTACGTATTTAATCTAAAATATATTACAAGCAAGTTTTGATTGGTGGTGTTTCATGTCTTCAGTTTGATTTATCAGTAGTATGGCCTAAGAATATTATATGGAAGTTCAGTGACTGAAGAGTAAATATTTATTTACAACCCACCAACTTAATGTCGTGTAAACCGACGTCGCCTTTAAGCAAAAAAATTGACAGTTCACGTTAGCAAATATTTACTTTAGTGTTATATTTATTTATAAATATCTGTGACGATTAAACATCGCAGTAAAAATTAAACCTTTCCATGATGATAATGATTATGATCGTTTTGCTTGTTTCAAAATGTAATTAAAATCAAGTTATGTCATTGTTGATGAGGTTTTCAGTTATACTAACTAAAATAATTGGGAAAAACTCTCTCTCTATATCTAATTGACATGAAAAAATGTCTTAATATTAACGTTTTCATAAACGTGAATAAAATTAAAATAAATGTACTTTTTATATGTATATCATTTTAACAAAAAAAAGATGACGTCTGGCGTATATCCGAAGTTATTTCAAGGTAATCAAGCACAATCGAAGGTTTTTAGTTCACTTTTTTAGAGCTGTGTTTTTTATTATTTTTTATTTTTGAACGTTTAATCTAGTGATGAAGTTTGGTAGACTATTAGGACACCCGATTGGATAATAAAAAAGGATAATACTTTATAATCGATTTTAGTCAAATGGGGTACGTCCCGTCGAAGTCCAACAAGAGCATCATTTATTTGCACAGAATTTCTTAAATTTTGTAATTAAACTTGAATAACTAACTACCGACAAAATAGTTTCTCGTACCCCGTCAGTTTTAACCTATTTCCGAATCAATTTCAGAATGAATTTAAACCTATCTTGCTGATAATAAAATAGGTAACAAATTTCTAAAATGTCATTTATTTTTTGTACAACTTTCGGTAGTATTAAACCACGGAGCACGGCTTCAAGATGCCCTACCATCCATAAAATAATTGGGCCTATGTTTCCTTATTTTCGAACGTTGAATCCAATGGTGATGTTTGGTAGGTTAATTATGAGACAACCCGTACTACTAACTTCTACCAACGCACAAGATTATATTGTAATTGAAATAGTTTCCGTAATTAATTTCTGAATAACTCTAAATGGAATAACTGGTGGTTTCTATTCATTGTATTTTGCTACAATCAGAAATTGGTAATTGATTTATACGCGAAACCACTTTATATGTCTAATGTTGTTTATATACAGGGTGTTTCATAATATATTCGCAGGACTTCAGGATGTGATAGATCGTCCAAAAATTTGAAAAAAAGTTTGTATTAACTTACCCTCTAAAATGCGCAATTTTCGAGATACAGGGTGTTGAAATTGTAAAAAAAATTTCGTTTTTTGCGAATATCTCCGGAACCGTTTATCGTACAGAAAACAGCTTTTGTAAGCATTTACTACTCATAATAAGCTATGTTCTGCGCGAGAAAAAAATTTTTTCAAAGTCATAATTGGTGAAGATTTTGAAGGGGAAGTGGGTGTTTTTCTCCCCAACTTCTACGCCACTGGAAAAAGTACGGTTTTGAGACGCCCATTTGAACCGCCAATGTTTTCTACACAAAAACTGTACTCTTGGTCATAAGCTCTTAAGTTGACCGTTTTCGAGAAAAATCTACTTTTATGTTGAAAAACATGGTCAATTTTTTTAAATAAAATTTTTATTTTACTAAATGTATTATAATTTTTTTTATCAAGTAGGCTTTAAATTTTAAAACAAAAGCTACCTCCTGTCAAAATAACAATTAGTTTGTACCTGCGAAAAGTCAATTTGTATTACAAAAGTAAAAATGAATTACACAAACGCTGAAATGTGCGAAATGCATTACCTTTACGGAATGGCGAGCGGTAATTCGGCAGAAGCAAGGCGGTTGTATCAAGAAAGACATCGTGATCGCCAAGTACCACATCATAACTTGTTTCAACGCATTCACCAACGACTATGGGAAAATGGAAGTTTTAAAAAGAATACTGCTGATAATGGGCGGCCTATGGAAGCTGCAAATGCCCAAGTAGAAGAGGCTGTCCTCAACGAAATTGAAGAAAATCCGATCACAAGTACCAGAAAAATTGCTCACAACTTAAACATACCTCACTCGACGGTTTGGAGAATTTTGAAAAGACAACTTTTGTATCCCTACCATATCCAAAGAGTACAAGCCTTATTGCCAAGAGATTTTCCGCCAAGATTGGCTTTTTGTAGATGGATGCAAGACAAAATAGCTCAAAATCCTCAGTTTGGAGCCGAAGTTATGTTTACCGATGAAGCATCTTTCTCGAGAGATGGTATTTTCAATTTTCACAATAACCACATATGGGCTGAAGAAAATCCACATGAAATTGCAGAAGGCAATCATCAGCAACAATTTTCCGTGAATGTTTGGGCTGGCATCGTCGGTGATCATTTGATAGGCCCACATTTTTTACCGAACAGATTAAACGGTGCAGATTATCGACAATTTCTAGAAGAAGTACTGCCGGAACTGCTGGAAGATGTACCGCTTCAAGTAAGAGAAAACATGTACTTTATGCATGATGGAGCTCCGGCCCACTTTAGTTTGGTTGCTCGCCAATACTTGGACGACGAATATCAAGACCGTTGGATCGGTCGAGGAGGTCCCCATCCTTGGCCCCCGCGATCTCCCGAACTTAATTGTTTAGATTTTTTCTTTTGGGGCCATCTCAAAACCCTAGTCTACGCTACTCCAGTTGAAAATGTTGATCAATTAAGAGAACGCATTGTTGCATCTTGCGACATAATTCGGAACACTCCGGAAATTTTCTTGCGTGTTAGACAGTCAATGCGTCGAAGAATTGCTGCGTGCATTGAAGCTAACGGAGGACATTTCCAACATTTAATTTAACTGTGTACGATTTTTTTTTTTTTAAATTTTGCAACTATGAAGTTAACGTTTGGTTTTGTTACTTGTTCTAACGATTAAATAAATTTTGTTTAATTAGTAAAAAAATTTTATTTCAAAAAATTGACCATGTTTTTCAACATAAAAGTAGATTTTTCTCGAAAACGGTCAACTTTAGAGCTTATGACCAAGAGTACTGTTTTTGTGTAGAAAACATTGGCGGTTCAAATGGGCGTCTCAAAACCGTACTTTTTCCAGTGGCGTAGAAGTTGGGGAGAAAAACACCCACTTCCCCTTCAAAATCTTCACCAATTATGACTGAAAAAAAATTTTTCTCGCACAGAACATAGCTTATTATGAGTAGTAAATGCTTACAAAAGCTGTTTTATGTACGATAAACGGTTCCGGATATTCGCAAAAAACGAAATTTTTTTTACAATTTCAACACCCTGTATCTTGAAAATTGTGCATTTTAGAGGGTAAGTTAATACTAACTTTTTTTCAAATTTTTGGACGAGCTATCACATCCTGAAGTCCTGCGCATATATTATGAAACACCCTGTATATTACTACCATAGGAAACAACAACCACCTGCGTTGCCACGTAAATCGAGCCCACCTACGTAAACTTTACAATATTAATAAAATATTACACTTATTTATCACGTCCCAACACAAAACAATATAATAGCCCTGAATTTTCGCGTTAAGTGAGTGTGGGTGTCCTGAATATTTAAATATGCCCTAAAAGCATTTCAGCTTTACAGCCGACCGCTGAGGCCGTTTCTGACTTCCTTTATCACGTTCTATCGTGCGACCAGTTTTGGCATTGACCTGAAAAATACCTTTAGGGCCCCGTGGGCGTAATGTGGACATGACCCTTCGTGTACCCTTGCGCTGCATTTTTATCGCCGATGCTGCTGCACATGCTATGGAGATGGTAGTTGCGATTATATTACGCGCTAACGCTTCGGGGACTTTTTCCGCTTTGTTAATCAGTTGCATATGCTTGCACTAGAGAACGATATCTGCAATATTAGAAGAAGTGTAACTAGAACATTTTAACAAATATTTATGTACGATCGTGTATTTTTTACATAATTTCCAATGTAAAAAGTTGGTTTGGTTTGGTAAGAGGCTGTCAAATAAAAGTTTTTTTGGTCTGTCACTAAGAACAGTAGCATTTTTTGCCTTATTTATTATTAATTAATATACATCGGAAACTTTCTGGCAACAATCAAATAAATAAACAGTAGTAATCTATATTATGCTAGTAAGCGGTAATACGCGTTGTAATAGCAGAAATATGCTCTATCCTCACAATACACAATGTTACTCATTACCATAAAAACACATGCCATGCACCCGAACAAGCAATGCGTAGAAACTCACTCACACACGCATAAACGACAATGAAATGCACGGCCAGGTCGACAAGACAATTAGGGTACTCTTACATACATATCGAATAAATTGATCGATGGGAAGCTTCAGATCAGAAGCAGATATGTGCGTGTTATTTAGTGTACATTTCCGTTATCTAATTACCTGTTAACAATGTGTACATGGTCATTTATGTAACAATCTACCCTTACTTATCTTTCTACTTTACTGTACAGGAAAAAATGGTAAAGACAAACATTTTAGGAAAATTTGTTTCTTTTTTGTAATATAAAAAAAGAACAATTCGCTGGTGCATGTGGAAAATATAAACTTTTTCTTCTTTTTTTATCTTTTTACATTTGTCGTTCTTTGAAATCGCCCCTTTTTTTCAGATTACTATAATATAAACTTGTTTTATATTTGCTTTGAAAAATTACACAAGTTTATTTACTAATGTTACACATAGCGAAGATTGCCATGGAACCACTACCACATGGGTATGTTTTCCGTTGTCAAATTTACCAAATCTTTAAATTTTCTATAAGGAAAAATACCTTATAAAATGTATGTAATTTTTTAATGCCTTCTTACCCATCTTAATGACAGTATTATGTCCGGTCAATATTTTCTCCCCAAGGCCGCACCGATTATTAAATTTTTCTTTGATTGCTTTATTTTTCTGAACCTCCACTCCCATAGAAATAACTTTATTGTGGTCCAATTAAGTCTTATTGCGGAAATTAAAAATTATTCCTTTATATGAAAAAAATATTTAAAAAAATGTCCTTTGTCTAGAACACGACTATAAAACACTTTTTATGATACAATATTTTGTTTATAACAAAGTCTGTCAAAATCTGTTTAGTAAATTTAATAGCGGAAAGGCATAAATATGCAACGCTTTCATGGCAATCTTGACTTTACCCATTGTGGAGGGTCAGTAAATAAACCAAAATCTTGTACAAATTGAAAAACCAAATATGTGAAAAAGCAATTTGGAATTTAGTTAATAATACTAAAACGAGTTACTCAAATAATTTAAGTAACTTGACACCAGAGCAGTTTAATAACTACTTTATAAATGTTGCTTACAATGTTATAAGTAATTTACCTGTTAATAACACCGTTTTAAATAGCTGCTTCCAATTACTCCGTCCAGTGAATGGTTTTTCCTTTCCTGGTAAGTATCCCCTTGGGAAGACACTGATATTCTTAAGAGTTTTGAGAGCAAACTCTGTTTGGATGTATATAATATTTCAACAAAAATTTTAAAATCAATAATTGAGCCAATATTAATACATTGCACTGATTTAATTAACTATTGTATACGTAAAAACATTTTCCCTTAATGTTTAAAAATTGTTCCTATTTATAAAAATAATGATATTCATAATCCCTCTAATTTTAGACGTATCTCTGTAATACCTCATCTAGCTAAAATATATGAAACTATCTTAAAAATACAAATAACTAATTATTTTGAGACTCGGGGACTTTTCAATCCTCAACAATTCGGTTTTCGAAGTAATCTATCGACCACACTAGCCATAGTTTATCTAACATCCACAATAAACAATATTTTTGAAGAAGGGAAATACGTTGCTAATCAATTTTTAGATTTGACAAAAGCTTTCGATATACATATATATATGATACACATCATATCTTATACATAAGCTACATAATTATGGTTTTTCATCGGATTTATTGAGATCATATTTGAGTAATAGATTACAATACGTTGTATATAACAATCTGAAATCATCTTTTAAAGAATATTGAACATGGAGTTCCACAAGGTTCCATATTGGGTCCGTTACTGTTTCTGATATATATTAATGATTTTCCTAATTGTTTACGTCATGATACTAAAAGTATACTCTTTGCTGATGATACCAATTTAACTAGAACCAACTTAAACTTTTAACAATTAGTGACATCAACTTATGACCAATATGCATCGGTTGAAAAGTGGTTAAGTGGTTAAAGTAATCAACTCAGTTTGAGTACTTCGAAGACCGAAACTATGATTTTTAGTCTACGGAATATAGAATATTGGGATAATCCAACACAGATAAAATTCTTGGGAGTTCATATTGACCCTAAACTGACATGAGATCAACATGTTAATCATGTTTGCTCCAAGATATCAAAACATATTTATTTAATCCGGAGTTTCAAACGATGAGTCTCAACATCAAGCTTGCTGATAGTTTATCATGTCTATATCCATTCCATCATAACAAATGCTATTTTAGTGTGGGGTCATGCCCCCTCTATGAAAATAGTTTTTACTCTTCAGAGAAAAGTTATTAGAATCATATCTGACCTTGGTTTTAGAAATGATTGTATTGAGCAGTTTTCCAAATTGAATATACTAACTGTACCCTGTGCATATATACTTCAGTGTCTTATTTATGTCAAAAAACATATACATAACTTTGAAATCAGAAGTGAGACTCACTCTTATAATACCCGAAAGAGCACATACTTATGTAATAAATTTCTAAGACTTAGTAAAACGCGGGCCGGTACTATTGGCCCATCAAATTTTTTAACACAATACCTCACCAAATTCAAATTCTTAATTACAATAATTTTAAATCAAGGATAAAAAATACTTAATAAAAAATACCTTTATAGTGTTGATGATTTTATTGACAGTAATGAAACTCGAATATGAATTTTATCATTAATCTTAGTGTGTCATTTATCATATTTATTTTAATTATATGTTGTTTATGTATATGTGTATAACAGTTGGTTACTTGCTATCATTATATGTATTGTTATTTGCCACTTTTTCTTCCTTGGACGCGTGTAAACACTTATGTGTATGTAATACTGGCCTTTATAAATAAATAAATATATCAAGGTAATTTGAGAGAGGAGAGGATTGCTATAAGTGAAAGATATACATTGTTGTTCCATTTAAAAAACAAAAGTTTGGTTTATATCTTTGAAGCACAACAGTCAATTGTTATATATTTCTTAAATATTGAAAGATTTCTCAAAACTTTGGTCTTTATCATTTTTTCATAGATAGAAAGATTAACACAATTCTCAAAAGGAATTCTAGGCAAATTATGATTATTTTTTTAGTGGACGCCATATCAGTAGCATTCTTTAAGATTGCCCGTTTAGCTGGATCTTTGAGCAAGATATCTAATAATTTCGCTTGGTATCTTCTACCATCAGCTGAACAGAACGCCTTCCATTATAGTAGCTAACAAAAAATTGATCAGGTGTTGGTGTTGGTGATCGAAGAGGTGAAAACTGGATAGGAATAAGATGAGAATGGTTGATTTGACTTAAATCGAAATTAAAATCAAAATTTGGGTATGACGTAGTTGCTACGACATGTCTTACCTTCAAATATTTTACCACTACCGTCTTAAGGAGCAAAAACGATGACAACGGTTTATTTGACTTAAAATTGAAACTAAAATTTTCGTGGGTAATTATAAAAATACCAATACGTCTCTATCGAAAGAAATGTGTAAAATTTGTCCACTATCCAAATTGACAACCACCAATACCTTAAGAGCTATCCTATCCACAACGGCTAGGATCAACAACAAAAAACGAAATCAACAGGGCTAACTTTGGAGTTCTGATAGCGGTCCTGCCCCCACATAGCCTAGCCCTAGAACAGCAGGTGTATGTCAAAGGTTCTTAGCTAAGAAAGTGCCATGTAAGTGTGTAGCTGGAGATATATTGGCACCGGCATAACAACACGAAAAAAAATTAAAATAATACACACCTACAGTTACAATAATTTGAATTTCCAAACAGTTGAAATGCATTGGGCTGCCATTCAACGTAATTAGTTAATTATGAATCCACACACATTAAACTGCTGGGTTATAAATTACTAATAATAGCATGGTTATATTTAAAGAATTGATATTAAGGATTATATGTATAATAATAGATAGTTAATCATCATTCAATGGTCTCATGAATATTCACAGAATAGAATTTTTAAATTTTAATTGATTTCAGTCTATAATTAGCCTTTATAATAACATATTTTTATCCTTTTTCATAAAGTATTTTTATGAGGTCTTCAAAATTTCATATAAGGTACTTTAATTTTTGCAAATAAAATACTAAAAAAATATTTAGCAATAAATATAAGCTCAATAACATGAAGTTAAAAATTCCAAAGATCTTTCATATTATGAGGGTTGAATTTACAAAAAATTATTTAATTCTCATCTGGTCATCGTTTTGTGTGTTACAATTTGTTTTCACATTGAAGTAAACATTCACATCATCCAGAGATGTTGTTACATTATGTTTAATAAAATTTTCTACTTTATTAATAAATTCATTATGATTTGTTTGACTAATGAATGACAATTCGATGAAGTTGTAGATAAAATAAATAATGAAAGACCTAAGTCCTCGCTATGCACTGCAAATGTGTCACTGTCTTCACTTGATTTATTTTTTAGGCGTTATATACAATCTCTCGAAGTGATTTTAATTCCAGATTTCTGTTATAATAAATTACATTTCCGCTCTGCCAAACGAATTGGAAGAAACTTCAGAGTAAGATTTATGGATTTTACAGGAAAAGAGTTAGTGAGAACTTAACAGATGTTAGAGTAGAAATTCTTATAACGAACAAAACCCAAATTTGCTTTGGAAGCTTTTAGCTTTATACCGCAAATATGATATGTAGAAAATGGAGGGATATAAATGTCCTTCGATTACTTCTATTAGCAACTAAGGCAGTTGCAAGGACGAACAAATTAAAATTTTGATCAATTGCTGACACTAAACTAATTGATGAGCAGCGGTAATTAATTCTTTGATTTTTATACTTTTTTGTTATATTCTTCTGTGGGAAACATTTTGAAACTATTAAATTTTTTGTATTTAGCAATTGACAATTTAAATTATTGAGAACTGAGAGAAAGAGTTTGATTGAAAACTAATTTCTAAATCTGACATTCCGTTACCCGTCACTGTGTTATCTGTTTTCCAAAGCCAACTACTAAAGATTAACAAAGAATTTGTAATTTGGTTATTATCGCAAAAAAAACAAACACTGCAAATAGGTTTTTTTCGCATACTGTACACCCTAGTTGCTCAAGTCAAGAGTACCTCTTTAATCTAAAATACTCTGAAGTTTTCGATTTTGATATTAAAAGTACCAAAAAGTCGAAGGTACAAAAAATGTAATTAGAAATGTCAGTTGACCTTCCCAAAAAGGACGCATAATATTACAATTAAAATATCATTTTTACATCTAAAGACTCCGTATAAGAGTTAACACATAACTTAAGTTTGATCTTTCTAGATAAACAGCGATCTGAACAATTAAAAAAAAAACAATGTCCAAGGGTCGTCTTCAAAGAACTCTGCCTTGCTTCGGAAGCATTTTTGGATAAGACGATTTATGTCAAATCGACATAAAATTATCCCTAAAATTTGCTATCTTCGTTTGTTGGTTTAGTTAGTTTAGCTAGTTAATCTTAAAAATATTAAACTGAAATCATAATGTAAATACAACAGTATGTAAAATAGATATTAAATAGTAAACTGCAAATCTGCCTGTGTGTAAAAGATGGCAAAGTTCAATATGGTTACTTATTTCACCACAGAAATTGACATAATTTTCACAGTCATACTATTTACTTACTTCAGTACTTATTTACAATATTAAGTATATTTAGGTAGTTCAAACAACATGTATAAACCACAAATGTCTGTCAAGAATAGTTTTAGCACAGTTTGTTTTAGTTTTAGTTTAGCTATTGATCAAGCGGGACATGGATGCAATGGACGCAATTGAATTCTATTTCTATTAATTGGATGTACTGCCCATCGCCACTTACGTTTTCTATTACATATTTTTTTATAGCACAAATACAATATACACGGATCCATTTTCATGTACTTCACTGACTACTGTGTGGCATGAAACTGGCGACAACTGATAGAATACGCGTGCATAAAATGGAGCAGAAATATACCGCGTTTTTCTCAATTTCGCGTTGAGAGGAGAAAAACGCGGAGTTGACAAAAACGCCGCGTTTCAAGATACCCTAAATAGAGTTACTACGTTTATGCATTTTACGCTCGTTTATTTGCTCTCGCGTTTTCAATTCTGTCGCGATGGCTTTACAGAACGCTTGGCGACACGCGTTCCGAAAAAGCACGAAAGTATATCGGCGTTTTTATGCAAAGCGCTCTTTGTCGCAAGTCCAGTGGCTCTGTCTGTCAAGAATAGTTTTAGCA